>NW_011495026.1:10593803-10600521 GCF_000754665.1 Bison bison bison | reverse complement strand
TAAAAATGTAGGGTCCTTTTTTTTGCAAAGTAATAGTAGGTTATAAAAATGAAAATTAAAGGAGTAATAGAGGACTTAAAAAAAGAATAATGAATGATAATAGCAAAAATATATCTAGGACTTTCTCTGGTGTTGTTGTGGACAGTGTGGGGTCAGTTCATTTTCAGATAGTTCCTTGATCTGGCTTATACTTATCAAGATTTATAGGCCCCTTCCTATGTAGTTGGTACTAACTACAGGGTTTTAATCTATTGCACCTATCACTTCCAAGGTGGTTCCCTCTGTTTCAGCTTCTGCTGTTTGCTGGTCTCTGCTGCTGCTACTAAGTCACTTCAGTAGTGTCCGACTCTGTGCGACCCCATAGATGGCAGCCCACGAGGCTCCCCCATCCCCGGGATTCTCCAGGCAAGAACACTGGAGTGGGTTGCCATTTCTTTCTCCAATGCGTGAACGTGAAGTTGCTCAGTCGTATCTGACTTGAAACGACCCCATAGACTGCAGCCTATCAGGCTCCTCCATCCATGGGATTTTCCAGGCAAGAGTACTGGAGTGGGGTGCCACTGCTGGTCTCTTCAGTGTCTAATTTCCGCCCTGACACAAGGGGGCGGTGGTGGACAGTTTTTTGGGCTCACTGTTCACTCCTGCTGTGGGAAGGGAGGGATGCTGCAAACAAATAACACTCGCGTGTGCTCGCAGTGCCTCAGCCACACTGGGTTTGCCCCCGTTGAAGGCGTGTGTGCTTTCCCTGTCTACGCTGCTTAGGCTCTAGGTTGCTCTGCCGGGAACTGTCTGAGGCCGGGCCTGCATTGTATGCAATTCCCAGGTCTAAGCGCTCAGGTTCAGGTACCCGGGTACTCCTCAGAGGCTCAGACTCAGTTGGGCCTGCGTTTTGTGCCCTTCCCAGGTCTGAGCAGCTCAGGTGACCAGGTGATTGGCGAGCGCGGTTGCTGTAACCTATCACCTCCCCTGTCCCTGCCACTCGATTTTCTGGGTGTACAACTGGCACACCTTCTCAGGCAGATGTTGACCGTCTAGAATCCCAAGAAGTCTTGGTTAGCAACGAAGCCTGCTTGCAGTTTGGTAGATAATGCCTCTGGAGTGTGATTGCCCCCTCCTGGCTCTGGCTGCCCTCACCTGTCTGTCTCCAGAGGGGGATGGGCCCGTCCACAGCTGGCTAGCTCTGCTCAGTCCTTTGTTCTGCGATCAGGCCTGGCGATGTCTTTAGTTCAATTCAGTTCAGTTGCTCAGTCATGTCCGACTCTTTGCGACCCCATGAACTGCAGCACGCCAGGCCTCCCTGTCCATCACCAACTCCGGGAGTTCACTCAGACTCACGTCCATCGAGTCAGTGATGCCATCCAGCCATCTCATCCTCTGTCGTCCCCTTCTCCTCCTGCCCCCAATCCCTCCCAGCATCAGAGCCTTTTCCAATGAGTTAACTCTTCGCATGAGGTGGCCAAAGTACTGGAGTTTCAGCTTTAAAATCATTCCTTCCAAAGAACACCCAGGACTGATCTCCTTCAGAATGGACTGGTTGGATCTCCTTGCAGGCCAAGGGATTCTCAAGAGTCTTCTCCAACACCACAGTTCAAAAGCATCAATTCCTCAGCACTCAGCTTTCTTCACAGTCCAACACTCACATACATACATGACCACTGGAAAAAACATAGCCTTGACTAGATGGACCTTTGTTGGCAAAGGAATGTCTCTGCTTTTCAATATGTTATCTAGGTTGGTCACACAACTTTCTTTCCAAGGAGTAAGCGTCTTTTAATTTCATGGCTGCAGTCACCATCTGTAGTGATTTTGGTGCCCAAAAAAATAAAGTCTGACACAGTTCCACTGTTTCCCCATCTATTTGCCATGAAGTGATGGGACCAGATGCCATGATCTTCGTTTTCTGAATGCTGAGCTTTAAGCCAACTTTTTTACTCTCCACTTTCACTTTCATCAAGAGGCTTTTTAGTTCCTCTTCACTTTCTGCCATAAGGGTGGTGTCATCTGCATATCTGAGGTTATTGATATTTCTCCTGGCAATCTTGATTCCAGCTTGTGCTTATTCCAGTCCAGTGTTTCTCATGATGTACTCTGCATGTAAGTTAAATAAGCAGGGTGACAATATACAGCCTTGACATACTCCTTTTCCTATTTGGAACCAGTCTGTTGCTCCACGTTCGGTTCTAACTGTTGCTTCCTGACCTGCATACAGATTTCTCAAGAGGCAGATCAGGTGGTCTGGTATTCCCATCTCTTTCAGAATTTCCCACAGTTTATTGTGATCCACACAGTCAAAGGCTTTGGCATAGTCAATAAAGCAGAAATAGATGTTTTTCTGGAACTCTCTTTCTTTTTCCATGATCCAGTGGATGTTGGCAATTTGATCTCTGGTTCCTCTGCCTTTTCTAAAACCAGCTTGAACATCAGGAAGTTCACGGTTCACCTTATTGCTGAAGCCTGGCTTGGAGAATTTTGAGCATTACTTTACTAGCATGTGAGATGAGTGCAATTGTGCGATAATTTGAGCATTCTTTGGCATTGCCTTTCTTTGGGATTTGAATGAAAACTGACCTTTTGCAGTCCTGTGGCCACTGCTGAGTTTTCCAAATTTGCTGGCATATTGAGTGCAGCACTTTCACAGCATCATCTTTCAGGATTTGAAATAGCTCAACTGGAATTCCATCACCTCCACTAGCTTTGTTTGTAGTGATGCTTTCTAAGGCCCACTTGACTTCACATTCCAGGATATCTGGCTCTAGGTGAGTGATCACACCATCGTGATTATCTTGGTCATGAAGATCTTTTTTGTACAGTTCTGTGTATTCCTGCCACCTCTGTTTAATATCTTCTGCTTCTGGTAGGTCCATACCATTTCTGTCCTTTATCGAGCCCATCTTTGCATGAAATGTTCCCTTGGTATCTCTAATTTTCTTGAAGAGATCTCTAGTCTTTCCCATTCTGTTGTTTTCCTCTATTTCTTTGCATTGGTTGCTGAGGAAGGCTTTCTTATCTCTTCTTGCTGTTTTTTGGAACTCTGCATTCAGATGCTTATATCTTTCCTTTTCTCCTTTGCTTTTTGCTTCTCTTCTTTTCACAGCTATTTGTAAGGCCTCCTCAGAAATCCATTTTACTTTTTTGAATTTCTTTTCCGTGGGGATGGTCTTGATCCCTGTCTCTTGTACAATGTCATGAACCTCCATCCATAGTTCATCAGGCACTCTATCTATTAGATCTAGTCCCTTAAATCTATTTCTCACTTCCACTGTATAATCATAAAGGATTTGATTAAGGCCATACCTGAATGGTCTAGTGGTTTTCCCTACTTTATTCAATTTCAGTCCGAATTTGGCAATAAGGAGTTCATGATCTGAGCCACAGTCAGCTCCCAGTCCTGTTTTTGGTGACTGTATAGAGCTTCTCCATCTTTGGCTGCAAAGATTATAATCAATCTGATTTCAGTGTTGACCATCTGGTGATGTCCATGTGTAGAGTCTTCTCTTGTGTGTTGGACGAGGGTGTTTGCTATGACCAGTGCATTTCCTTGGCAAAACTCTATTAGTCTTTGCCCTGCTTCATTCTGTATTCCAAGGCCAAATTTGCCTGTTTTTCTAGGTGTTTCTTGACTTCCTACTTTTGCATTCCAGTCCCCTATAATGAAAAGGACATTTTTTTGTGTGTTAGTTCTAAAAGGTCTTGTAGATGTCTTAGGTTAGGGCTTTTCACAGGGTAGCTATCCCACAGTCTGGTTTGCTATCTCAAGTTAGTTCCCTCAGATTGCCCTCAGGGCATTCAGGCCCAGTCCTTACTCCAGGCAATCCAGCCCGCACCTCCCTGCCCAGCCCCCGCTTGCTAGTGGCGGATACCAGCGTCTGTGCTTCTTCTCCACCTGGAGTTACTGTTGGGCACATAATCTGTGGGTTTGAATTATTTATTTATTTTTCCTCCCAATTATGTTGCCCTCTGTGGTTCCAAGGCTCAGCACAGACTCGCCAGTGAGAGTGTTTCCTGGTGTTGGAAACTTCTCTCTCGAAGGCAACGGCACCCCACTCCAGTACTCCTGCCTGGAAAATCCCATGGACAGAGGAGCCTGGGAGACTGCAGTCCATTGGGTCACTAGAGCCAGACACTACTGAGCAACTTCACTTTCATGCATTAGAGAAGGAAATGGCAACCCACTCCAGTGTTCTTGCCTGGAGAATCCCAGGGACGGGTGGGCTGCCATCTATGGGGTTGCACAGAGTCGGACATGACTGAAGCGACTTAGCAGCAGCAGCAGCAGCAGCAGCTCTCTTTTAAGACTTCCTTCCTGGGACAGATCTCCGTCCTTCCCTCTTTTGTCTCTCTTTTTATCTTTTATATTTTTTCCTACCTCCTTTCGAAGAAGGAAATGGTAACCCACTCCAGTATTCTTGCCTGGAGAATCCCATGGACAGAGAAGCCTGGTTGGCTACAGTCCATGGGGTCGCAAAGAGTCTGACACAATTGAGCGACTTCACTTTCACTTTCACTTTCGAAAACAATGGACTGCTTTTCTGGGTGCCTGGTATCCTCTGCCACCATTCAGAAGTTGTTTTGTGGAATTTACTCAGTGTTCAAATGTTCTTTTGATGAATTTGTGGGGGAGAAAGTGGTCTCCTCGTCCTATTCCTCCACCTTCTTAGGACCACCCCTTGTCTAGCAAATTAAATGAAAACTCTTAGTTTTGCCTTAGCTTCTTTTTCACCTCACACACAATTAAAACTGGACAGAAAAAGTTTCACTGAACTTTATATATTTATTTGTCATTTCTACATACCTTTTTTCAACCTATCATCATCTATGGCCTATGAACATCTACATTAGACACAATCCTATTATCTGCTATTATCTGATTGCCTAACTGATCTCTTTATTTACACTCTAATCTCTGTTAAAATGCATTCCCAACATTAGATATAGTTATTTTAAAAATATATGTCACATTATGTCCACTAAATCCCTTACTATTGTCCACAGGTCCTCCCATCACTAGACACACACATCTTCAGATTAGAGGCTACTCCTTATCTTTATGAGTTTCAATCATTGTAGCATTCTTGCTGTTCTTGAACATATGAAGCTCATATTCATTTTAATGATTTTATACTTGAAGCCTCTTTTTCTCAATTATGTTCCCCAGACATTATTATGAGTGAGTCTTTAATATTCATGCATGTGGAGTGGACTTTTTTTGGCTACCAACTCTCTATACTGCCAAATCTTAACCTTTTCACAGCTACTCTTCACAGATTACATTCATACTTGAAGGTATATTATTCATTCATTCATCAATATTATGTCTTCTTCCACTCAAATATTAATTCATTGATATCCAACTTGTTCATACTTGGATTCTATGCATTCAGAGAGCTGCCTTTAATGTAAGTGTTCAATATATTTGCTGAGTGAATATATTAATGTATTTGTCGATGCAGTTGTTTAACTATATTTTTTTAAAAATTTCAAAATCCACACATTCTTGAAGAGTATACTGAATGCTCTATCTTTCATAAAGTTTATATTATTTACAAGCTGTTGTCATGTTTCTTTCCTTTGAACCAGTGTAGAAATCTATCATAAACCTTTTATGATCCTATTCAAAGTGTTTTATTTATTCTTTTAATTAATTTCTCCAATCACTAGATAATGATCACCTCAGAGAAAACAGCTATGCTGTACAAGATTGATATCCAGAATATAATGTGAATTTATAACTCACAAAAAACACATAATCTAGAAGCATATATATTTACTTATCTACATATTTGTTGTCTATCCCTAAAGGGGAGTTTGACCTTCTCTTGTGCTCACTGCTATATCCTCATTTCCTTGACAGGAATTGGCAAGTAAGAAAAGCTCCACTAACAGTTGCTCAAAGAATGAAACAGGTTGGACAATTTCTCACTGAATTCCATGTTCCCTAAAATAGTATTTTACACTGTCAGTCAAAACAATAGTATCATCATCTGGTAAATTTATTCCAAAATTTATATTCTGTTATAATCACTTAAATTGCTTATTTGATCAAGCAGTGTTTTGAGATTAATAGAATTTTAATTATGCCTAATTATTTATCAAACAAATGGTTAGCTTAATATTTTATGAATGGTTAAGGAAGAAAAATGATTCTAGCTTCTAGGAATAGTGTGAGTAGAAAATGTATTATCTGAGAATAAACAGTATATCCTTTGATTTGTAGGTTTAAACTTCCTAACATGAAGTTAGGTGGCTTACCTTACTCTGTAAAGTGTTTTATTTATTCTTTATTTAGTCTACATTTATTCTCAGTAAACATAGGAGAGTGGGTATGCAAACCAGGATAACTTACAAATATATACTTCAAAGTTCAGAACTTTTAAACCAAATTTGTATTGACAAAACAATACTTGTTAATCTTACATGGATACATATTCAGTTCCTTTTTGCCACAGTTCTATCCATGACACAAACACAATTTATAAGATTTCACATAATTTACAAAATGCAATTTGATATACAGAATATGACTATTACATGTTCATTTTAAACAATCCAATAGTAATTTTTATATTGAGTAATCTGCCAAATATGTAATCACTAGCAATTATTAATTGAATTTACTGTATTTGTTGAGTGATTTTGTTAAAGAGCTTCCCTTGTGGGGCTTCCCTAGTGGCTCAGATAGTAAAGAATCTGCCTGCAATTAAGGAGACCCTGGTTCAAT
>NW_011495026.1:10582997-10593703 GCF_000754665.1 Bison bison bison | reverse complement strand
TGGCTACCTACTCCAATTCCAGGGACAAAGGAGTATGCTGGCCTATAGTCTATGGGGTTGCAGACACAACTGAGTGACTAATGCTTTTAAGAAACTGGTATACTAAGTTCTACCAATGTGATATTATCTCCTGTCAGTTAAAAAAATGCAATATCTTGCTTTATGAAGAAAAATAATAAATACACACTGTACAGTTATATTTAAGGAATATATGCAGTTATATTTAAGGAATTTTTAAACTACTAGCAGGAGAAAATTGGTGACAAATTAGATATTTCTTTATTATAGGATGTAAATATTAATATTATGTACAGGATATAGTTTTTACCTAAAAATTGATATTAAACTAATGAAATTATCATAGACACAGAAATTCAGAAAAAATACAATATAGTTGTTTTACAGGAAAACAATTTAATTTATGTTCAATGGTACATATCAATTATGAATAACAATACAATGTTACTAAATTTTGTATAAAATCTTAGCCAAGAAAGCACAATAATATTATTTCTTTTACAGAATGCTGCTTAAATTATTGAAAATAGTTCTATGAAGACATTTTACCCTGAATAAATAGAAGCATTCTGTTAGTGAAATACAAGAAAGAAATTAAAAGTTATAAACAAAGAGAAATAACACATTTTAAAGTGAGTTTTAAAGATAAACATGTTTTATTTGCTATGTTTACTATTGAGCATAAAATATCAAGGCAAACTAGTAAAGAAAATTTATAAAAACACGTTAATCAGATGCCTTCAACTTAAGTAACAACTCTGTGCACACATAATGCAATGTTTTGTTTGGTTATTTATTTATTTTTATTTCAAATTAGGCCCTATTACTGGCACAATGTTTTATATATGTACTGTAGACAAGTGACAAGTTTTGCTTAGCCGCACAATATATGTCCTAGAATAATCATAGCTGACTTCACAGAGTTGCTTTCTTGGTTTCAGGTCACAGACAACCTGCCTTATTACCTATTTCTGTGTTCAATTAATTGTTTCAGTCCCCTTGTTTCATTATCATTTTAACATTTAATCAATCCTAATTAAGCTAGAGTGAGGATTCTTAATACTCTCCACCTCATCTATTACAGAAGTTTCTATTTTTTCCTACAAATGATATTGCATTTGCTACAACCTTAACATTTTCATGAAATATTTTGACAAAGATGTATGACTGGATACTAATTTAACTTTAACCATGCTTCATGTCTATTTCCAAATATGAAAGAGAAAATCCTCTATGGCTTGCTTCTAAATTACAGATTTTTCTGCCTGAAATATATACATGAATTAGCTTCACCAATATTGTCATATAAATAAAGCTAAAGTAAGCAAATTTTGCTTTTAGGAGCTGATGATCTGAGTCACAGTCAGCTCCAGGTCTTATTTATGTTGACTGTATATATATATATATATATATTCTCCATCTTCAGCTACAAAAAAATAATAATAATAATAATAATCAATCTGATTTCAGTATTGACTGTAAAGTTGTCTCTTGTGTTGTTGGAAAAAGGTGTCTGCTATGACCACTGAGTTCTCTTGGCAGAATTCTGCTAGCCTTTGTCCTGCTTCATTTTGTACTCCGAGGACAAACTTGCCTGTTATTCCAGGTATCTTTGGATTCCTTCTTTTTGCATTCCAATCCCTTATGATGACTAGGACATCTATTTTTGTTGTTAGTTCTAGGAAGTTTTCTAGTTTTTCACAGAACTGATAAGCTTCAGCTTCTTCAGCCTTAGTGATTGGGGCATAGACTTGAATTATTGTGGTGTTGAATGATTTGTCTTGGAAACAAACCAAAATCAGTCTGTCATTTTTAAGGTTGCACCCAAGTACTGCATTTCAGAGTCTTTTGTTGATTAGGAGGGCTACCTCATCTCTTCTATGGCTTAAACTAAATAAAGTGGAGAAAACAACTAGGTCAGTTAAAGTGAAGTGAAGTTGCTCAGTCATGTCTAACTCTTTGCGACCCCATGGACTGTAGCCTGTCAGGCTCCTCCATCCATGGGATTTTCCAGGCAAGAGTGCTGGAGTGGATAGTCATTTCCTTCTCCAGGGGATCTTCCCAACCCAGGAATCGAACCCGGGTCTCCCACATTGCTGGCAGACACTTTACCATCTGAGCCACCAGGAAGATCTAAGGCCAGTTAAGTTGGAATTAAATCAAATCCCTTATGAATATACAGTGGATGTGTAGAATAGATTCAAGGGATTAGATCTAGTAAACAGAGTGCCTGAAGAACTATGGAAAGAGGTTTGTAATATTGTACAAGAGAAAGAGAACACGGCTATACTAAAGAAAAAGAAATACAAGAAGGAAAAGTGGAGAATTTACAATTAGCTGAGGAAAGAAGAGAAGTGAAAAGTAACAGAGAAAGAGAAAGTTATGCCCAACTAAATGCAGAGTTCCAGAGAATAGCAAGGAGAGACAAGAAGGCCTTCTTAAATGAACAATACAAAGAAATAGAGGGTAACAATAGAAAGGATAAGACTAGAAATCTCTTCAAGAAAATTGGAAATATCAAAGGAGCATGTCATCCAAAGATGGGCATAATAAAGGACAGAAACAATAAAGACCTAATAGAAGCAGAAGAGATCAAGAAGAGATGGAAGGAATACACAGAAGGACTGTACAAAAAAAAAAAAAAAAATCTTAATGATCCAGATAACCACAATGGTGTAGTCTCTCACTCAGAGCCAGACAACCTGGAGTGTGAACTCAAGTGGGCCTTAGGAAGCACTGCTGTCAACAATGCTAGTGGAAGTGATGTAATTCCAGCAGAGCTATTTAAAATTCTAAAGGATGATGCTATTAAAGTGCTGCACTCAATATGTCAGCAAATTTGGAAGACCCAGCAGTTGCCACAGGACTCTAAAAGGTCAATCCTCATCCCAATTCCCAAGAAGTGTAGTACCAAAGAATATTCAATCCACTGGACAACTGTACTCATCTCCCATATAGTAAAGTGAAAGTGAAAGTGAAGTTGCTCAGTTGTGTCGGACTCTTAGCGACCCCATGGATTGTAGCCTACCAGGCTCCTCAGTCCATGGAATTTTCCAGGCAAGAGTACTGGAGTGGGTTGCCATTTCCTTCTCCAGGGGATCTTCCCAAACCAGGAATCGAACCCGGGTCTCCTGCACTGTGGGCAGACGCTTTACCGTCTGAGCCACCAGGGAAGCCCTCCCATATAGTAAGGTTATGCTCAAAATCCTCCAAGCTAGGCCATAGCATTACTTAAGCCAAGAAATTCCAGATGTTCAAGCTGGGTTTATAAAAGACAGAGGAACCAGAGATCAAATTGCCAACATTCATTGGATCATAGAGAAAGCAAGGGAATTCTGGAAAAATATCTGCCTGTTTTATTGACTATGCTAAAGCCTTTGCCTGTGTGGATCATAATGAACTATAGAAAACTCTTAAAGTGATGAGAATACCAGACCATCTTACCTGTCTTCTGAGAAACCTGTATGTGGGTCAAGAAGCAACAGTTAAACCCTATGTGGAACAACTGACAGGTTCATGATTGAGAAAGTAGTACAACAAAGCTGTTTATTGTCACCCTGTTTATTTAACTTATATGCAGAGCACATCAGGTGAAATGCCTGGTTGGATGAGTTACAAGCTGGAATCAAGATTGCTGGGAGTAATATCAACAACCTCAGATATGCTGATGATACCACCCTAAAGTCAGAAATCAATGAGGAACTAAAGAGCTTCTTGATGAGGGTGAGGGTGAAGGAGTAGAGTGAAAAAGTCAGCTTAAAACTCAATATTAAAATAATAATAAGATCATGGCATTTGGTCCCATTACTTCATGGCAAAAAAAAAAAAAAGTGGGAAAAGGTAGAAACAGTGACAGATTTTCTCTTCTTGGGCTCCAAAATCACTGGAGATGGTGACTGTGCAGCCATGAAATTAGCAGATGATTGCTTCTTGGCAGGACAGCTATGACAAACCTAGACAGTGTGTCAAGGCTACGGTCTTTCCAGTAGTCATGTTCAGATGTGAGAAGACAGACCACTGAACAACTGATGCTTTCAAATTGTGGGTCTTGAGAAGACCCTTGAGAGTCCCTTAGAAAGCAAGGAGATCAAGCCGATCAATCTTGAAGGAAATCAACCCTAAATATTTATTGGAAGGACTGATGCTGAAGTTGAAGCTCCAATCCTTTGGCCACCTGATGTGAACAGCTGACTCAATGGAAAAGACCCTGATGCTGGGAAAGACTGAAGGCAGGAGGAGAGGGCAACAGACAGTGAGATGATTGGATGCCGTAACAGATTCATTAATGTACACGAACTTGGGCAAATTCCAGGAGATGGTATGGAACAGGGGATTGTGGTGTGCTCTAGTCCATGGGGTTACAGAGAGTCAAAAACGACTTGGTGACTGAACAACAACAATAAAAAAGCAAATTAGAGATCTTAGAGAAATAGCTTGATATTAAATGTAAATGAGGGATTTTATCATTTGACATGTTTATTATTTTAATCATTATAGAAATATTTTTGAGCACTTTGGGTCAGTTGCTATAATAAGCACTGGGAATGTGGTAGTAGTAGAGAGAAAATATATGCCACATTAATAGAATAAAGGACAAAAACTATAAGATTATCTCAATTTATGTATAAAAACCATTTGACAAGATTTATCATTTTCATGATAAAAACTCAAAAAAATTAGGAATAGATGGAAATTGCATCAATATAATAAAGGGCTTCCCTGGTGGTGCAGATGGTAAAGAATCTGCCCACAGTGCAGGAGACTTGGGTTCAATCCCTGGGTTGGGAATACCTCCTGGAGAAGGAAATGGCAACCCACTTCCATATTCTTGCCTGGAGAATTCCATGGGCAGAAGAGACTGGTGGGCTACAGTCCATGGGATCACAAAGAGTTGGACATGACTGAGCTACTAACAATAAAGGTTATGTATAAAAGTCACAGGTAACATCATACTCTGGAGAAGGCAATGGCACCCCACTCTAGTTCTCTTTCCTGGAAAATCCCACGGATGGCGAAGCCTGGTAGGCTGCAGTCCATGGGGTCGCTAAGAGTCTGACGCGACTGAACGACTTCACTTTCCCTTTTCACTTTCATGCATTGGAGAAGGAAATGGAAACCCACTCCAGTGTTCTTGCCTGGAGAATCCCAGGGACGGGGGTGCCTGGTGGGCTTCCGTCTATGGGGTCGCACAGAGTCGGACACGACTGAAGCGACTTAGCAGCAGCAGCAGCAACATCATACTCAATAAGATACAGTTTTTCATCTAAGAACAAAGCAAGGATTCCCTTTCTTGCCACTTATATTTAACATATTACTGAAGGCCCTCACCAGATAAATTAGTCAATAAAAAAGAAATAAAATCTCCCAAATTGGAAATCAGAAAGCAAAATGATCTCTGTTCACAGATAATATGATCTTATATATGGAAATATTTAAATTTCAAAACATGAAAAGTCTATTAGAACAAACAGGCACATTAAACAAAATTGCAGAATACAATATCAATATGCAAAATGAGTTGTGTATCTGTAAAATAACAATGAACAATCTGAAAACACATTATAAAAACAATCTCATTTTTTCCATATATTAACATCAGAAACAATAAAATACTTTGGAATAAGCAATCAGGGAGGCAAAAAATTTGTTCACTAAAAACTACAAAACATTGATGAAAGGAATTAAGATAGATGTAAATATAGGGGAAAAATCTATATTTATGAATTAGAAGACTTAATATTGTTAAAATACCCATATTACCTCAATGATCTATGGATTCAATGCAATCCCTATCAAAATCCCTTGGAATTTTTTCCAGAAATAAAAAAAGAAAAGCTAATAGGTACATGAAATCTCAAGGGACCCTGAGTAGCCAAAACCAACTTGAAAAAAAGAACAGATGGAGACCTCACACAACCTGATTTCAAACGTATTTTCAGTTTCAGTTTCAGTTCAGTCGCTCAGTCATGTCCGACTCTTTGCGACCCCATGAATCGCAGCACGCCAGGCCTCCCCGTCCATCACCAATTCCTGGAGTTCACCCAGACTCACGTCCATCGAGTCAGTGATGGCCATCCAGCCATCTCATCCTCTGTCGTCCCCTTCTCCTCCTGCCCCCAATCCCTCCCAGCATCAGAGTCTTTTCCAATGAGTCAGGTCTTCACATGAGGTGGCCAAAGTACTGGAGTTTCAGCTTTAGCATCATTCCTTCCAAAGAAAACCCAGGACTGATCTCCTTCAGAATGGACTGGTTGGATCTCCTTGCAGTCCAAGGGACTCTCAAGAGTCTTCTCCAACACCACAGTTCAAAAGCATCAATTCTTTGGCACTCAGCTTTCTTCACAGTCCAACTCTCACATCCATACATGACCACTGGAAAAACCATAGCCTTGACTAGATGGACATTTGTTGGCAAAGGAATGTCTCTGCTTTTGAATATGCTATCTAGGTTGGTCATAACTTTCCTTCCAAGGAGTAAGCTTAGAAAGCCACAAAAAACAAGAGTGTCCTTTTGGCATGACAGACATATAGACCAATGGAAAAGAAGAAATACCCCAGATATAAACCCTCACTTATGCAGTCAAATAACCTTCAACACAGGTTCCAAGACCTAACATAGGAAAAGGACAGTCTCTTCAACAAATGGTGTGGGGAAAAACAAACTGAATATCCACATGTAAAAGAGTAAGTTGGAACCACCTTACACCATACACAAAAATTAACTCCAAAAGGATTAAACACCAAAATGTAAGATTGTAAATACTTCTAGAAAGACATGCAAAGGAAAGATTTCATGATATTGGACTTAGCAAAGATTTCTTTCTGTATGACAGTAAAAGCACAGGCAAAAAATGCAAAATAGATAAATGAAAATACATCAACTTTTAAACTTTTGCTCAGCAAAGAATACAACTGGCTGAATGAAAAAGAAACATGCAAAGGGAGAGAATATTTGAAAATCATATTCTGATAAAGAATTAATATTCAGAATGTATACATCCTACAACTAAAAACAAAAAAAAAAATAAGAACAAATTTGATTCAAAAATGGACAAAGGACTTAAATAGATATTTCTAAGAAAAAAATATACAAATGACCAATAAGTATATTAAAAGATTCTGATCACTAACCATTAGAGAAATTCAAATAAAAACTACAATGAGAAATCACTCATAGCCATAAGAGTCACTATCAAACAAAGCAAACAAAATAGAACAAGCCCAAAGAAAACAAAAAAACAATGTTGAAGATATGCAGAAATTGGAACACTTTTTGGAAACCTAGTGCATTGTTGATAGGAATGTAAAATGGAGCAGCTGCTATGGAAAACAGAATTGAGGTGCCTTGACAAATAAAATATGTAATCATGATGTTACCCAGCAATTCCACTTTCAGATACATACCCATAAGAATTGAAAGCAAGATCTTTAAGAGATATTTGATATCCAGGTTCATGGCAGCATTATTCATAATAACCAAGAGGTGGAAGTAACACAAAAGTCAATCAGTGAATATAAGACTGTGGTCTGCACAAACAGTGGGATTATTTCCGGCCTTTGAAAAGCAGGAATCCTGGTACATGCTACAATATGGATGAAACTTGAAGACATTATGCTATGTGAAACAAGATAGTCATATGAAGATAAATACTGTATCAATTCAGTTCAGTTCAGTTCAGTCACTGTTATGTCTGACTCTTTGAAACCCCATAGATGCAGCAGGCCAGGCCTCCCTATCCATCACCAACTACTGGAGTTTACTCCAACTCATGTCCATTGAGTTGGTGACGCCATCCAACCATCTTATCCTCTGTTGTCCCCTTCTCCACCTCCTTCAATCTTTCACAGCATCAGGGTCTTTTGCAAGGAGTCAGTTCTTCACATCAGGTGGCCAAAGTTTTGGAGTTTCAGCTTCAGCATCAGTCCTTCCAATGAACACTCAGGACTGATCTCCTTTAGGATGGACTGGTTGGATCTCCTTGCAGTCCAAGGAATCCTCAAGAGTCTTCTCCAACACCACAGTTCAAAAGCATCAATTCTTTGGTGCTGGCTTTCTTTATAGTCCAACTCTCACATACATGCATGACTACTGGAAAAACCATAGCCTTGACTAGACTGACCATTTTTGGCAAAGTAATGTCTCTGCTTTTTAATATGTTGTCTAGGTTGGTCATAGCTTTTCTTCTAAGGAACAAACGTCTTTTAATTTCACGGCTGTAGTCACCATCTGCAGTGATTTTGCAGCCCAAAAAATAAAGAATGCCACTGTTGCCACTGTTTCCCCATCTATTTGCCATGAAGTGATGGGACCAGATGCCATGATCTTAGTTTTCTGAATGTTGAGTTTTAAGCCAACTTTTTCACTCTCCTCTTTTACTTTCATCAAGAAACTCTTTAGTTCTTCTTCGCTTTCTGCCATAAGGGTGGTGTCATCTGCATATCTGAGGTTATTGATATTTCTCCCGGCAATCTTGATTCCAGCTTGTGCTTCTTTCAGCCCAGCATTTCTCATGCTGTGTGATTCCACTTATATAAGGTATCTAAAGTAGTCAAACTCATGGCAGCACAATGTTGAGTGGTGGTTGCCTGAGTCTGGCATGAGAGGAAATTAAGGGTTTTTTAGTGGATTTAGAGTTTCACTTCTTTCCTCCAATGCAAATGTTTTAGAAATCTGTTGCACAACTAACAGAATATAGTTGATACTACTAAACTGCATACTTAAAAATGCTTAAGATGCTGAACTTTTTGTCATGTGATTTTAACACAATGTGAAAGTTCATTCTTAAATTTATCCTTATCTTAGAGGAGAAAACTATTATTTTCAAGTATAGTATCCAGAAACGGTTAAAACTAGGCTCCACATAAAATTCTGCCTTCATCTAGCAACTATGATTTTTTCCACCAATAGTTACAATTGTGTTGCTCACAGAAGTCCAGGTTTTTAGATGGGATCAGTGCAACATTTTTTTTTTTTTTGATTTGTTTTGCTTTTTTTCCATGGGTAAAGACAGTGGTAAGGTAGCTTATGATTGATGTGACTCCAGAATTTATAATTTCTTCTACTGTATCAGATATTTTCAAGAGTCTATTTCTAGATAGTGAATATATACTTACTAGTCATGGACACCAGCATATAGCTTTGAGGATCACAAGTAATTATTAACTTCATGAATGGAGAAGGCTGATGTCATTGGTGTATTCTCTGCCCTGGTGAAAACTAGTTCCTAAATAGAGTCTAGTAGACACAAGATGGAGAAAACAATGGCAACCCACTCCAGTATTCTTGTCTTGAAAATCCCATGGATGGGGGAGCCTGGTAGGCTGCAGTCCAGGGGGTCATGAAGAGTCAGACAGGACTGAGTGACTTCACTTTCACTTTTCACTTTCATACATTGGAGAAGGAAATGGCAACCCACTCCAGTGTTCTTGCCTGGAGAATCCCAGGGACAGAGGAGCCTGTTGGGCTGCCGTCTATAGGGTTGCACAGAGTTGGACACGACTGAAGCGACTTAGCAGCAGCAGCAGACACAAGATACCACTATGTCTGTATATGCAGACTAAGGATGGCAAAGGCAGAGAAGGAAAGGACATAGCTGACTGATGATGATATCTACTAAGATCCACATTTATTGCCTAGATTATAGTAATGTCTATGATTATTGATGTTTGCCTAGCAAATAAATGCACTGTCTCATCTAATTATGCTCCTTTTCCGTGGCATAGAATCCAGCCAACCTTGATGGTAAGAAATTCCTGATTTGACTTATTGGGCAATAAAAAGTCATGTTTTTCAGGTTTACCATCATTTTCCTTACCTTACACTCACTTCATTGCCTCCTCAAAAACTCATTATTTCAATTGAATTTTTCTCAAGCTAATGTATGAATTCTTTTATTCTCTAATCTTATTTTCATTTCTTATGCCTTATTTTTTATTTATAATGTAAAATTTATATTTTCCTTTTTTATTTCTGTGAAACTATAGTTTTCTCTATCTCTCCTGTGACTTCACTGATCGTGACTTTCCTGACTCTTATCTCATCATCCTCCTGCTTCATCTGCAGCCTTATTTTCTGGAGCATTTCCCCTCTGCTTTCACACAAGCTCTTCTACTTCCTTGCCAGAAACATAGTGTTTAAACAAATATGCAGAGGAAATGGCAGCGTAATGACTGGCATGATCTCAGAATTAAAATATTCCTACAATGACTATAAATATTTAGGCTTCATTTAATCTGCCTTTTGTCCTAATCCAAGATACACATGATTAACATCAAGGATCTTGTCCAAATAAAGCCTAAAGCTTATTATTCTTTTCTCCTTTTTACTTTGAAAAAAAGTGAAAGTGTTAGCCTTTGTGATCCCATAGGCTGCAGCTTCCCAGGCTCCTCTGCCCATCTAATTCTCTAGGCAAGAATAATAAAGTGGGTAGACATTCCTTTCACATTGCAGGTAGATTCTTTACTACCTGAGCCACTAGGGAAGATCTCTTTTTACTTTATATTTTCTCAAATACACACTTATAATACCATTTAACATTTATGTATTTTTGACATTGGAAGCATTATTTTTAAACTTCATCCAGACAAAGGATGAAGGGCTGGACACAGTGTCAAAGAGGGCTTGTGCACATGAGATTTGCATTCCTGCTCAAGGAGAAAACATTTGGGTAGCCTGGGATTCTGTCCAG
>NW_011495026.1:10578816-10582897 GCF_000754665.1 Bison bison bison | reverse complement strand
CCACCTCCCCTGATGGAAGACCAGCCACCCTAGGCTGCAGACCCACAGTACCACTGACAGCAGATTATGTGCCACCCAGAGCCTTTGCCCAATGAGGATTACAATTCTGAAGTTCATTTTGGAGCCTGAAATGTAGTCTTATAGTTGTTAAAAATTTCATAGTTTGTTAAGTTCCTGGTGAAGTCATAAGGTAAATTAAAGGATCTTTGAAACAATTCTCACTTATTTTTAAGACATTGGTTATCTTGGAAGAATAATTATATAAAATATAGCATAATATTACATAGACATATATATATACATATACATATGTTGGTGGTGGTGGTTTAATCACTCAGTCATGTCTAACTCATTGTGACACAATAGAGTGTAGCCCACAGCCTCCTCTGTTCATAGGATTTCCCAGGCAAGAATACTGGAGTTTTATATATATATATAAAACTTTGCCAACAAAAGTCCATATAGTCAAAGTTATGGTTTTTCCAGTAGTCATGTATGGATGTGAGAATTCGATCAAAAAGAAGACTGAGCACTGAAAAACTGATGCTTCTGGACTGTGGTGCTGGAGAAGACTCTTGGACTGTAAGGAGATAAAACCAGTCAATCCCAAGGGAAATCAACCCTGATTATTCATTGGAAGGAATATTGCTGAAGCTGAAGCTCCAATACTTGCCCACTGGATGTGAAGAGCCAGCTCATTGGAGAAGATCCTGATGTGGCAAAGATTGAAGGCAAAAGAAGAAGAGGGTGACAGTGGATGAGATGGGTAGATAGCATCACTGACTCAGTGGACATGAATTTGAACAAACTCTGGGAGATAGTGGAAGACAGAGAGGGGCCTATGATTGTGCAAGTTGCAAAGAGTGAAACATGACTTAGTGACTGAAAAACAATAGCAACAAATATATACATTTCATACAAATAATCTCTAAGAAACCTTATTACTAAGAAAAAAATAGAGTACCTGAGCATCTAGTAGACCAGTTATTTTACATTCATTTTCTTTTCCATTAGAACAATATAATTTCCATTTATACTCCACATGCATTTCCATCAGTTTCACCATCACTCCTACTCTGCAATTAAATGATCTTGTTTCTAATTCCACTGGAACAACTTCACTATTAGGTACTATGTTTCCTCCTAAGTCTTGGCTGCTGCTGCTGCTAAGTCACTCCAGTCATGTCCGACTCTGTGCGACCCCATAGATGGCAACCCACCAGGCTCCCCAGTCCCTGGGATTCTCCAGGCAAGAACACTGGAGTGGGTTGCCATTTCCTTCCCCAATGCATGAAAGTGAAAAGTGAAAGTGAAGTCGCTCAGTCATGTTCAACTCTTTGTGACCCCATAGACTGCAGCCTCCCAGGCTCCTCCATCCATGGGATTTTCCAGGCAAGAGTAATGGAGTGGGGTGCCATTGCCTATTCCTACCCTTTCATGTTTGTTCCACTACTTGTTGTGCTGGTAGTACTTGTAGTCAAAGGAAATACCTCAAACTGGAAGTAGAGAAATAAATGCCTTGAATTTGCTTTGTAGCTTCCCATTTCCAAATGTCCTTATGATATCACCCATTTACTGAACTCAACAGGAAAGCCCACTAATGTAACCCACTAATATCTTAGGCTCAAGAAAAAAAAAAAAAAAACACAGGGAGAGTTGGGTAGAGTGCATCTGGAGAACCAAAGGTAAAATGTTCACCACATACTCAGTAGCTTTTAGAATATGTTTCATTTCTTCCACTTACTATTAAATATCTATGAGAGAATATTACTTAGAGTTAAATGATTTTTTATTAAAAGGTACTATTTTTGAAAACATTTAGATTTAGGTAATTTCATTTTTCTATTAAAGATTTCCACAGAAAATATTAATCAGAAAGCATAATAAGCATAGAAGATAGAGGAGAAAACTGCAAGTAACATTTATTGTTAAGAAATTGGAAAAAGAACCATCTTCAAATATTCTAAACAAATACAGTAAGAAATGTTTCTTTAATCTGAAAGCAAAAATTAGATTGAAAAGTATCAGTTTCTCACAATTAAAAGATACATATTTTCATTACAATATACTTATATACATATATAGCTCCAATACAGGGCTGAAAAACAGTTTTAATTTTTCATAGATTACATGGAAATAAAAGACTGGGTATTGATTTCCCAATGCAGGTCTTTCAAATTATAACCAACCTGTATAGTATAAAATGTCTATTTATATGTATGTGTGAACTGTGAAGTATGAAATTCTCTCAATCATGTCCGACTTTTTGTGACCCCCATGGACTATATGGTCCATGGAATTCTCCAGGCCAGAATACTGGAGTGGGTAGCCTTTCCCTTCTCCAGGGGATCTTCCCAGCCCAGGGATTGAACCCAGGTCTCCTGCATTGCAGGCAGATTCTTTACCACTGAGCAACAAAGGAAGCCCATTTATATGTATGTTCAACTGTTATTTTAGAAATACCTGGAATTCAAGTTCTAGACTATTGGTTTACAGATATATGTAGTACATGTTAAGGACATAATCTTGGGTGTTTGTCCAAAGTCACAGAATAGAGTCCCCAAAATTCCATGAACAGAGGGGATTTCAGCAAAGTGTATAATCTAGGTTTCAATTCCCTCTTCCATAAAATGGAAAAATAATATTGTGCAACTATGTGTACAGGGGGCTTCCCTGGTGGCTCAGAGGTTAAAGCATCTGCCTGCAATGAGGGAGACCCGCGTTCGACCCCTGGATCAGGAAGATCCCCTGGAGAAGGAAATGGCAACCCACTCCAGTACTCTTGCCTGGAGAATCCCATGGACGGAGGAGCCTGGTAGGCTACAGTCCACGGGGTCACAAAGAGTCGGACACGACTGAGCAACTTCACTTCACTTCACTTCACATGTGTACATTGCATGGCACATTACCTGGTAAATGATAGGAAGGTAACAATAGTTAAAATGATGATGGTGATGTAATTATGTTTTGCCCATTGATGGATTAGACAAACACTAATTTATTAAGATTGATATGATAGCTTCTCTGTGGATACTATATTCATTTTATGTACCAGCAAACCATTCCCTTTACAGGCAAGTTATTAAAAGAAATTTTCCTTCCCATAATTTGTCTGTTTTCTTGTATACAGGATTTCCTCATAATTATTTATAGACTTGGGCTTGCTTACTTACACTTCACTTAAGTTGACCATAGTGTTCGCTTTTTCAAAGTACAGATATATATATATATTTTTTAAATGTACTCCCTTTATCACCTACTCAGATAGCTCAATAAAATATCTGCCTTTATGCTTTCTATCACTTTCATTCAATTTATAATTTAAAATTAAAAGTCTGAGACTACAAAGCTTCACTTATATAAGATGAATAAGTTCTAGAGATGTACTATACAGTGTGGAGATGCAGTTAATAATACTGAACTATGCACTTCACTAAGATAATAGAAGATCTTGTCTTAAAAGTTTTTATCATAGATAAACAAGTACAAATGGTGGGAGAAAACTTTTGGAAGTGATGGGTATGTTTATGCCACCCATTGTGGTGATCGTTTCATGGGCATGTGTGTGCATGCATGCTCAGTCACTTCAGCAATGTCAGACTCTTTGCAACCCTACGGACTGTAGTCCGTGAAGCTCCTCTTGTCCACAGGATTCTCCAGGCAAGAATACTAGAGTGGATTTTCATTCCCTCCTCCAGGGGATCTTCCCAACCCAAGAACTGAACCTGCGTCTCTTGCATTGCAAGTGATTCTTTACCTATTGAGCCACGTGGAAAGACCTTCATGTTCAAATAATGACCTCCAAATTCATCATCTTGTATGAATTATTAAAAGGTTTTTGTAGAAATGTCTATTTAGTTCTTTGGCCCATTTTTCGATTATACAGAGTGAAGTAAGCCAGAAGGAAAAACACCAATACAGTATACTAATGCATATATATGGAATTTAGAAAGATGGTAACGATAACCCTGTATACGAGACAGCAAAAGAGACACTGACGTATAGAACAGTCTTATGGACTCTGTGGGAGAGGGAGAGGGTGGAAAGATTTGGGAGAATGGCATTGAAACATGTAAAATAT
>NW_011495026.1:10576601-10578716 GCF_000754665.1 Bison bison bison | reverse complement strand
ACATGTATAATATCATATAAGAAACGAATCGCCGGTCCAGGTTTGATGCAGGATACAGGAAGCTTAGGGCTGGAGCACTGGGATGACCCAGAGGGATGGTATGGGGAGGGAAGTGGGAGAGGGGTTCAGGATTGGGAACACGTGTACACCCGTGGCGGATTCATGTTGATGTATAGCAAAACCAATACAATATTGTAAAGTAAAAAAAAGTAATAATAATAAAAAAAAAGAGGAAAGAGCATTCCCCCCCCCAAAAAAAATAAATAAATAAATAAAAGGTTTTTGTATATCATTCATAACTCAATAAAGTGGTTAAAAAGAAACAACTGCAGAATTTAATACTCAGAGGTTAGATACTGGATTTACTATATCTATCAAATGTATTTGTATCTACAGAAAGTAAAGAGCAAATTTAAAATATGAACGGAGAGGGAACAGCCCTAATAGCAATTGATACATATAAGTAGAACTGGGGCTTCCTTGGTGGCTCAGTGGTAAAAAACCCATTTGCCAATGCAGGAGACTCAGTTTCAATATGTGGTTTGGGAAGATCCCCTGGAGAAGGAAATGGCAAGCCACTCCAGTATTCTTGCCTGGGAAATCCCATGGACAGAGGAGCTTTCCTGATATTTTTTTCCAGAGAAATATGTTTATTCCCTGTGTTACCTTAAACATCATTTATTGATAACATGATATTTCAGTATTATTTACCTGTTAGTGTGGTTTTCTTGATTTTCAAACAAATATAAATAATATCAGCATTATTTACTTTGATAACTTGATCATAGTAACCTAGGGCTTCTAACCTTCATTATATTATGCTGATTGTATGATAAGCACCAAAACAACTTCTTAAAATTATTGTTTGTGCTGAAGGATAGGTGGCTTGCTGTGTAGGATAATATAGAAAAAGAGAGAAGAAAAATCAATTGTGAAAATACTGGAGCATATGAGTTTCTAGGTTAACAGTTTGAAAAATTATCTGTACTTTTAAGAATAACCTAGAAAGCTAGGAATTCTGCAGATAAATATAAATTATCATCTTAGTACTTGAAATGTCATAATTCACAGGAAAGCATCATCAGAGAATCCATAATAATTGAAACAACTTTCTTTAAAAAAAAAATTTTTTTTTTCCAGGCCAAGAACACAATCAGAGTATCTTGTGCATACTAGGGCCTCACATTCCCAGCCATGCTGGATCCAAGCACTGTAACCACTGCTAATTCCTCACTCCTTCTGATAGTAAGTACCAAGTCCTATTCAGTTTATATCTGTAACACTGCTTCATTCAGTTTGTAATATATGTTCTCTCTTCCTCTCCATTGTTTCTGCCCTAGTTCAGATTTTCAACATATTTCCTGAGATGATTAAAAACCAACTGGTGTCTCTGATTCATGTCTTTCTTATCTTCATTCCTTTCCACACATTTCTCTCAAGTTAATCTTTGTAAAGCATTGTCCACATCATATCAGTGTCCCACTAAAAAGCCTGTCATGGTTCCCCATTGCTCCAATGACCAGATACTTTGTCATCTAAACAGGAATACCTTTGAGAGTAAAAGAGTCATGATTAGTCACCCACAGGCAACAGGATTATCCTGGCTGGATGGAGAAGTATGGTCATTCTACTCACTGACACAAACTGCCCATGATTCTTTTTTTTAATTTTAATTGGAGGCTAATTACTTTACAATATTGTAAAGTAATCAGCCATGGGTGTACATGTGTTCCCCATCCTGAACCCCTCTCCCACCTCCCTCTCCATCCCATCCCTCAGGGTCATCCCAGTGCACCAGGCCTGAGCACCCTGTCTCATGCATCAAATCTGGACTGGTGATCTATTTCACATACAATAACTTACATGTTTCAATGCTATTCTCTCAAATCATCCCACCCTCGCCTTCTCCCACAGAGTCCAAAAGTCTCTTCTTTACATCTGTGTCTCTTCTGCTGTCTCATATATAGGGTCATCGTTACCATCTTTCTAAATTCCATATATATGCATTAGTATACTGTATTGGTGTTTTTCTTTATGACTTACTTCACTCTGTATAATAGGCTCCAGTTTCATCCACCTCATTAGAACTGATTCAAATGTATTCTTTTTAATGGC
>NW_011495026.1:10575269-10576500 GCF_000754665.1 Bison bison bison | reverse complement strand
GCTAGGTAATACTCCATTGTGTATATGTACCACCGCTTTCTTATCCATTCATCTGCTGATGGACATCTAGGTTGCTTCCATGTCCTGGCTATTGTAAACAGTGCTGCGATGAACATTGGGGTACACATGTCTCTTTCAATTCTGGTTTCCTCGGTGTGTATGCCCAGCAGTGGAATTCCTGGGTCATATACTCATGATTCTTAACAAACTATTTGTTTATTCAAAATGTATACAACCTATTGAGACAAACAAAATTAGTTTATATCCTGACCACTCATCTCATTTTTACTCACTTCAGTAAAATGTGGATTGTTAGCTCTCAGTTTGTTTTTTTTTTTCTTTTGCTGTCTCGTATACAGGGTTATCGTTACCATCTTTCTAAATTCCATATATATGCGTTAGTATACTGTATTGGTGTTTTTCCTTCTGGTTCTCAGTTTTTTATGATAATAAAATAAAATAGTGTAAAAATATTGGGACATATCTGAGAGTCCAGTGGTTAAGATTGCACTTCCACTGCAAAAGATACAGGTTCAGAGTCTGGTCAGGAAGCAAGATCCCTCATGCCACACAGTGTGGCCAAAAAAAAAAAAGGAAATATACAGCACTCAAGTAATGTTACTATCTTATTATCTGTTTTATCCAATAAGTTTCATAAATTATTACAGAATACCTATTCTCAACACAGAACACTAGCTATCAATGCCATGTAGGTAGTTTTACTCCTATTGACAGCATTAAGCAATAATTAATTAGAATGTTGCTTAAATGTGTTTGGATGTCTCTATAGAAATTGTTTTCATCAACTCTTACCCTTTAACTATGATTAATCTAAAATGGGATCAAGAAAGTAATTATTTTGAATGTTGTTTAGGTGTATGCATAATGCACTGGGGTATACTTTGTTGTCTTAACCACTGCAGATTACGAACACAATATTATTTTTAACAGTGTTGTGTGTATAAAGTTAAAATGTAAATTTTATTTAAATTACATTATATCATCATATTTTTCTTAAGAATTTACATTTGGCTCTCTTAAAAACTTATCTTTAAGTACGGTATTTGATGTCCCCTTAATCAAGCAATTACATACATGTTGAATCAAATAAAATAACCTCAGATACACAGATGACACCACCCTTATGGCAGAAAGTGAAGAGGAACTAAAAAGCCTCTTGATGAAAGTGAAAGTGGAGAGTGAAAAAGTTGACTTAAAGCTCAACATTCAG
>NW_011495026.1:10572001-10575169 GCF_000754665.1 Bison bison bison | reverse complement strand
TAGTCAAGGCTATGGTTTTTCCTGTGGTCATGAATGGATGTGAGGGTTGGACTGTGAAGAAGGCTGAGCACCGAAGAATTGATGCTTTTGAACTGTGGTGTTGGAGAAGACTCTTGAGAGTCCCTTGGACTGCAAAGGAGATCCAACCAGTCCATTCTGAAGGAGATCAGCCCTGGGATTTCTTTGGAAGGAATGATGCTAAAACTGAAACTCCAGTACTTTGGCCACCTCATGCGAAGAGTTGACTCATTGGAAAAGACTCTGATGCTGGGAGGGATTGTGGGGCAGGAGGAGAAGGGGACGACAGAGGATGAGATGGCTGGATGGCATCATCGACTCGATGGACGTGAGTCTGAGTGAACTCCGGGAGTTGGTGATGGACAGGGAGGCCTGGCGTGCTGCGATTCATGAGGTCGCGAAGAGTCAGACACGACTGAGTGACTGAACTGAATTGAACTGAATCATATCTTGACTAGGAAGAAAAAAATAGAACCCTTACCTCCAGGAATATTTCTGGTATGTATCAGATATATATTCTGCTACTTATCCTATAATCATCATTATTTCATAAGTAGATTTATTGAAAAGTACCCAATGAAATATGCTTGTTCTAATTTCAATTATACTATCACTATGCTTGACTTCCTACTTTTTCATTCCAATCCCCTATAATGAAAAGGACATCTTTTTTGGGTGTTAGTTCTAGAAAGTCTTGTAGGTCTTCATAGAACTGTTCAATTTCAGCTTCTTTAGCATTACTGATCAGGGCATAGACTTGGATTACTCTGATATTGAATGGTTTGCCTTGGAAAGGAACAGAGATCATTCTGTCATTTTTGAGACTGCATCCAAGTACTGCATTTCGGACTCTTGTTGACTATGGTGGTCACTCCATTTCTTCTAAGGGATTCTTACCCATAGTAGTAGATATAATGCTCATCTGAGTTAAATTCACCCATTCCAGTCCATTTTAGTTCACTGATTCCTAAAATGTCGATATTTACTCTTACCATTTCCTGTTTGACTACTTCCAATATGTCTTGATTCATGGACCTAACATTCCAGGTTCCTATGTAATATTGCTCTTTACACCATAGGACTTTACTTCCATCACCAGTCAAATCCACAACTGGGTGTTGTTTTTGCTTTGGCTCTGTCTCTTCACTCTTTCTGGAGTTATTTCCCCACTGATCTCTAGTAGAATACTGGGCACCTACAAACCTGGGAATTTCATCTTTCAGTGTCCTATTTTTTGCCTTTTTGTACTGTTCATGGGGTTTTCAAGGAAAGAATATTGAAGTTGTTTGCCATTCGCTTTTCAAATGGACCATGTTTTGTCAGAACTCTCCACCATGACCCATCCTTAGTAGGAGGCCCGAAAAACCTGGGCAATAGGCAAATTTGGCCTTGGAGTACAGAATGAAGCAGGGCAAAGGCTAATGAGTTTTGACAAGAGAAAGCAATGGTCATAGCTAACACCCTCTTCCAACAACACAAGAGGAGACTCCACATGGACATCACCAGATGGTCAACACTGAAATCAGATTGATTATATTCTTTACAGCCAAAGATGGAGAAGCTCTATACAGTCAGCAGAAACAAGTCCAGGATCTGACTGTGGCTCAGATCATGAACTCCTTATTGCCAAATTCAGACTTAAATTGAAGAAAGTAGGGGAAACCACTAGACCATTTAGGTATGACCTAAATCAAACCCCTTACAATTATACAGTTGAAGTGAGAAATAGATTCAAGGCTTTAGATCTAATAGACTGCCTGAAGAACTATGGATGGAGGCTCATGACATTGTACAGGTGGCAGGAATCAAGACCATCCCCAAGAAAAAGAAATGCAAAAAGACAAAATGACTGCCTGAGGAGGCCTTACAAATAGCTGTTAAAAGAAGAGAAGTGAAAAGACAGAGGAGAAAAGAAAAGATATACCCATTTGAATGCAGAGTTCCAGAGAATAGGAAGGAGAGATCAGAAAGCCTTCTTCAGTGATCAATGCAAAGAAATAGAGGAAAACAATAGGAAGGGAAAGACTAGAGATATCTTCAAGAAAATTAGAGATATAAGGGAACATTTGATGCAAAGAAGGGCACAATAAAGGGAACAGAAAGGATATGGACCTAAGAGAAGCAGAAGATATTAAGAAGATGTGGCAAGAATACACAGAAGAACTGTACAAAAAAGATCTTCATGACTCAGATAATCACTATGGTGCGATCACTCACCTAGACCCAGACATCCTGGAAAACAAAGTCAAGGGGGCCTTAGGAAGCATCACTACGAACAAATCTAGTGGAGGTGATGGGATTCCAGTTGAGCTATTTCAAATGCTAAAAGACAGTGCTGTGAAAGTGCTGCACTCAATATACCAGCAAATTTGGAAAATTTAGCAGTGGCCACAGGACTGGAAAAGGTCAGTTTTCATTCCAATCCCAAAGAAAGGCAATACCAAAGAATGTTCAAACTACCACACAATTGCACTCATCTCACACACTAGCAAAGTAATGCTCAAAATTCTCCAAGCCAGGTTTCAATAGTACATGAACGATTAATTTCCAGATATTCAAGCTGGATTTAGAAAAGGCAGAGGAACCAGAGATCAAATTGCCAACATCCGATGGATCATCAAAAAAACAAGAGAGTTCCAGAAAAACATCTACTTCTGCTTTACTGAGTATGCCAAAACCTTTATGTGGATCACAACAAACCATGGAAAATTCTTAAAGAAATGGGAATACTATAACACCTGACCTGCCTCCTGAGAAATCTGTATGCAGGTCGAGAAGCAACAGTTAGAACTGGACATGGAACAACAGACTGATTCCAAATAGGAAAAGGAGTACGTCAAGGCTTGTGTATTGTCACCTTGCATCTTTACCTTACATTCAGAATGCATCATGAGAAATGCTGGATGAAACACAAGCTGGAATCAAGATTGCCGGAGAAATATTAATAACCTTAGATATGCAGATGACACCACCCTTATGGCTCAAAGCAAAGAATTAAAGAGCCTCTTGATGAAAGTGAAAGTGGAGAGTGAAAAAGTTGGCTTAAAATTCAACATTCGGAAAATTAAGATCACAGCATCCAGTCCCATCACTTCATGGCAAATAGATAGGGAAACAATGAAACAGTGAGAGAATTTATTTTGGTGGGGG
>NW_011495026.1:10567592-10571820 GCF_000754665.1 Bison bison bison | reverse complement strand
AGACATTGAAGGCAGGAGGAGAAGGGGACAACAGAGGATAAGATGGTTGGATGGCATCACCAACTCAATGGACATGAGTTTGAGTAAACTCTAGGAGTTGGTGATGGACAGGGAGGCCTGGCATGTTGCAATCTATGGGGTCGCAAAGAGTTCATGTGACTGAGCAACTGAACTGAACTGATCACTATGCTGTGAATCTAGTTTATATTCAAACACCATTCCCCACAGGTTAAAATCAATTTAGTAAGAATATCTTTTCTGTATTTCAGTTTATCAAGTTATATTTGGTGGTAATGGCATTTTTCATCTTTTATTGTTTCCTTAGATATTTGACAGAATAAAATTGACGTAGTATCTTATTTTCTCTTTTAAATTCTCCTCTCACTATGTCCATATTCTGTTCAGTCACTCAGTCGTGTCCTACTCTTTGCAACCCCATGAATCGCAGCACACCAGGCCTCCCTGTCCATCACCAACTCCCATAGTTCACTCAAACTCATGTCCATCGAGTCGATGATGCCATCCAGCCATCTCATCCTCTGTTGTCCCCTTCTCCTCCTGCCCCCAATCCCTCCCAGCATCAGGGTCCATATTAGCGGAGCATTAATTCACAACGGTTTTATATTGTTATATCCTTTCAGAGAGGAAAACTATGTATTTTATTGTTCTGTTTATATCAGTAATGTTTTATGTTTATGATAGTAAAAAAATTATATTTTTACTCTGTGAGATTTCCCATTATTCAGCTCATGGTTGATATTCCCCTTTAAATGTCCATGCAAAATAATAAATAGGTATATTTTATATCTGTTATTTATAAACTGTACCAACCATTAGAACCCTCTACTAATATCCTTTGCTTCAGTAGAGAAATGTATAATATGTCATTTTTTTTTGTAAAATCTATGATACTGTGTATGTAAATACTTTTTTATATTACTCTTTCAGAGATTGCTATTTTAATATTCTGGAATGCTCTTAACAAACAGTGTACAACTGAGTCACTTGAACACTATATCCTGTCAGTTTTATTTTTTTTTCTAGTTTAATTTTATTTTATTTTTAAACTTCACAATATTGTATTAGTTTTGCCAAACATCGAAATGAATCCGCCACAGATATACATGTGCTCCCCATCCTGAACCCTCCTCCCTCCTCCCTCCCTATACCATCCCTCTGGGTTGTCCCAGTGCACCAGCCCCAAGCATCCAGTATCGTGCATCGAACCTGGAGTGGCAACTCGTTTCATACATGATATTATACATGTTTCAATGCCATTCTCCCAAATCTTCCCACCCTCTCCCTCTCCAACAGAGTCCATGCTATTTATTTATTAGAACCTTCTCTTAATGGCAAAGAAACATTAATCTACACCTCTCTTCATTATTACAAATTTCAAATCAATAGTGCTTTAAGTATTCATCAGTTTCCTCTTATAAAAAAAAGTCTAATATCTTTTGGGTCTGTATTCTGCATTCTTGAACCTCCACCTTCACTATAAGCATTAAACCTAGTACAAAAGTCTAAATGTGTATGATAAAAGCAACCCAATACCTGCAAACATATTGGCTGAAATTCTCTATGAGAATTCACTACTTGCTTATATTCAGGCTATTATTGGAGATACATAATTTCTTAACTAAAGTTTATAGTTATTATGATAACTACATGTGGATTGACATATTTTCTGACCAAACTACAAACATGAGGTTTGATTCTAATATTTTTTAATGTAATGGAACTATCAAATCCTAGTGGTCAATACCTTAGAGGTCCTTTGTAAGAAAAAGTTCTCTACCACATCTTTCTTGTATAGTCATCTAACTTAAATAGCTAAGGAACAAGGTCACATAAGGTCATTTTATTTGGGAAAACTTTAACTGTTGAAACAAATTTAAAGAGTAATAAAATAGACTTGGAGGAATTCCCTGAGGATCCAGTGTTTAGGATTGCACACTTCCAGGGACTGCAGGGGATTCTATTCCTAGTTAGAGAAATAAGACCCCATATGCTAAGCAGTAAAAATAACCATAATTAAAATAATGTCAGTTAGCTGGACTTGCTTGGAATTTCAAATAATAAGGCTCACTCCCTAAAAGAGAGAGTATATGTATATTCTCTGGTCTCTATCTCATTCTGCTCACTTAAAGAGACCAAATTCCTATCCCTACTCCTATCAAGCATTGTTCAAGGATTTATAATATCAGTTGCAAGATGTCGTTACTTATCTATGAAATGTGTAGAAGCGAAGTCTCACCAGGATTGCTTTTCTTTCTTTCTTTTTTTTTTGTTGTTTAGATACTCAGTCACTTTTGGGGCTGTGGTCTTTTTTGCTACCTCCATTGTGGGTCTGATCACATTTTGGATACACTGTGGTGCTCAACGACAAATTTTATTGATAAGTAAGGCTGTTATTTGATTCCCTTCTACACAGAGTCCATTACTCAACAAGAAATAACCCATCATTGTGAAGGAAACAGGGCCAGCAAGGCCTGCCTCATCGAAACGTCTCAAGTAAAAGTCAGGGAAAATTCCTCTTGGAATTCTATAAAACAATATTTGATTTGCTAGTAACTTCCTACATCATACTGAGTAATACTTTCTAGGAACATATTTTCTAGAAATGTGTCGTATAGAAACAAAGGTAATATTATTTTTCACTATTTTATGTTTGGAAAATGATTGTGGTGATTCTTTATGTAGGGAGTGAAGTGAGAAAGAGAACCAATATTCTGTAAGCAAGAATCTATGCAGACACAGGGGGTCTAACTAATTGTCTGATATTATTACTCTTTATTTACTAGAAAAAGTACTTTTACCACAAGTTATTTAACTATTTTTTATTGAATATAATTGGCATACAACATAATGATTTGACATTTGCATACCTTATAAAATGAGCACCATGATAAATCTAGTAACAGTCTGCCCACATAAAAAATATATTACAATACTGTTGACCATAATCTTTATGCTGTATATTGCATTTTGGCGACTTATTCATTACATAACCGGAAGTTTATAGCTCTTAATCTCTTTTTTCTTTCTCCTTTATGTTTTCCACCCTCTGACAATTGTCTGATTGTTCTCTGTATCTATGAATATGTTTTAATTTTGTTTAGCTTACTTCTTGTTTTTTAGATTTCACATATAAATGAAAATATGCAGTATCTGTCTTTCTCTGTCTGACATTTCACTTAACATAATACCTTCTAGATCCACTTGAGTTGACACAAATGGCAAGATTTCAATTTCTATGGGTGAGTAATATTCCAATGTGTAAAAAAAAAAATTCTTTATCCATTCATCTATCAATGTACAGCAAGGTTGCATGGCTATTGTAAATAATGCTACCATGAACATAAATTTTCACATCTCTTTTGAATCAGTGTTTTTGTTCTCTTTGAGTAAATCCTCAAAAGTGAAATTGCTGGATCATATGACAGTTCTACTTTTAATTTTATAAGAAGCTCAATATTGATTTCCACAATGGCTACACCAATTTATCATCTTACAAGCAGTGCACAAGGGCTCCCTTTTCTCAACATTCTTACCAACACTTGTTATTTGTAGACTTTTTAATGATGGTCATTCTGATAGGTATGAAGTGATACATCACTGTGGCTTTGATTTGAATTTTCTGATGATCAGTGATGTTGCGCATCCTTTCAAGTGTCTTCTGGCCATCTATATATTTTCTTTGAAAAAATGTCTATTCAGGCCCTCTATCCATCTTTTTTTATTCTTTTGCTTTCTGCCATACATCAACATGAATCAATATGAACATATGTATACCTATAGCCATAGGTATAGGAGGTTCTCCTCCCTCTTGAACTTACTCCCACCTCCCACCCCAGACCATCCCTCTAGATTGTCTCAGAGCCCTGGTTTGAGTTCCCTGTGTCATGCAGCAAATTCCCACAGGCTATCTATCTTACATATGGTAGTGTGCTGCTGCTGCTGCTGCTAAGTCGCTTCAGTCATGTCCGACTCTGTGCGACTCCAAAGACGGTAGCCCATCTGGCTCCCCCATCCCTGGGATTCTCCAGGCAAGAACACTGGAGTGGGTGGGCCATTTCCTTCTCCAGTGCATGAAAGTGAAAAGTGAAAGTCAAGTCGCTCAGTCATGTCCGACTCTAGCGACCGCATGGACTGCAGCCTACCAGGCTCCTCCGTCCATTGGATTTTCCAGGCAAAAGTACTGGAGTGGGGTGCCATTGCCTTCTCC
>NW_011495026.1:10565923-10567492 GCF_000754665.1 Bison bison bison | reverse complement strand
CAGAACTGCTGCTGCTAAGTCGCTTCAGTCGTGTCCGATTCTGTGCGACCCCATAGACGGGCAGCCCACCAGGCTTCCCCATCCCTGGGATTCTCCTGGCAAGAACACTGGAGTGGGTTGCCATTTCTTTCCCCGATTTCACAGAACTAGGAGAAATAATTCTAAAATATGGTTTTTCCAGTAGTCTTGTATGGATGTGAGAATTGGACTATAAAGAAAGCTGAGCACCAAAGAATTGATGCTTTTTTTTTTTTAATTTTATTTTATTTTTAAACTTTACCTAATTGTATTAGTTTTGCCAAATATCGAAATGAATCCGCCACAGGTATACATGTGTTCCCCATCCTGAACCCTCCTGGTGTTGGAGAAGACTCTTGAGAGTCCCTTGGACTGCAAGGAGATCCAACCGGTCCATTCTAAAGGAGATAGGTCCTGGGTGTTCATTGGAAGAACTGATGTTGAAGCTGAAACTCCAAAACTTTGGCCACCTGATGAGAAGAACTGACTCATTTGAAAAGACCCTGATGTTAGGAAAGATTGAAGGCAGGAGGAGAAGGAGACGACATAGGATAAGATGGTTGGATGGCATCACCGACCCAATGGATATGAATTTGAGTAAACTCCAAGAGTTGGCAAGGGACAGGGAAGCCTGTCATGCTGCAGCCTATGGGGTCACAAAGAGTTGGACATGACTGAGCGATTGAACCGAACTGAGAGAAACAAAACATGCCAAGTGGCAAAAAACTGTCTTGAGAAAGAAGAACAAAGGTGGAGGTATTACACTCCCTGATTCCAAGTTACACAACAGTGCTACAGAATAAAAAATGTATGGTACTGATATAAAAGAAAAAAAATTCACATATATCTATGGAAAAGAACAGACCTCAGAAATAAATCCAAAGCTTTAACTTTACTGGCAATTAATCTATGACAAATGAAGCAAGAATACACAGTGGGAAGAAAATAGCCTCTTTAGTAAATGGAATTTGGAAAATTGGACAGTACATGCAAAAGAATCAAACTGGATTACTTTCTTACACCACGAATAACAACAAATTCCAAACAGAAAGATTTAAACATAAGACATGAAGCCATAAAACTCCTAGAAGAAAGCAAATGCAGTAGGCTCTTTGACATTGGTCTTAGCAATATGCTTGCCTTCTCAGTGAAATAAAATCAAAAATAAACAAATGGGAAAATTTCAAGATGGAAAGCTTTTGCAAAGTGAAGGAAAATATAAAATAATTTAAAAAAAAACATTCCCACCAACAGCCTCTATGGAGAACAGTGTGGAGATTCCTTAAAAAACTGGAAATAGAACTGCCTTATGATCCAGCAATCCCACTACTGGACATACACACTGAGGAAACCAGAAGGGAAAGAGACACGTGTACCCCAATGTTCATCGCAGCACTGTTTATAATAGCCAGGACATGGAAGCAACCTAGATGTCCATCAGCAGATGAATGGATAAGAAAGCTATGGTACATATACACAATGGAGTATTACTCAGCCATTAAAAAGAATACATTTGAATCAGTTCTAATGAGGTGGATGAAACTGGAGCCT
>NW_011495026.1:10564736-10565823 GCF_000754665.1 Bison bison bison | reverse complement strand
CACTCCCTCAGGTTTGATCTTGAAGTTCATACCAATAGGATCATAAAATGTTTAATCTTTCTGGTCTGGTTTCTTTTCCTCAACACAATGTTTTGAGATTAGCACCTGTTGATTAGTTATGGTGGATTATTTCTTATTGATGGGTAGTTATATATTGTAAGTTATATCACTGGTTTTCCACTTTTCTGATCATAACTATTGTTTATGGTTTCCCCTCTGAGATCTGTCATGAATAAAGCTGATTATAGGTGCTGTTCAAGATTGTTGACATATAATTTTTAGTTTTTCTTAGTTAAATACTATATTTTCTAGGGCTGTTATAGAAAAGTGCTACACACTAGGTGGCAATGTATAATAGACCATAATATAAATAATAGAACTTTTATCCTATTTAATTTTTTCAAATGTGTATTTCTAACATATAGAAATGCAATTGATTTATATATATATATATATATATATAAATAGGTCATATATATATATATAGACCTAGAATCCTAAGAACTAAAAATTTCCTCATTAATTGTAGCAGATGTGTGTACATATTTAGGATCCCTATATACACAGCCAAGTAATCAATAATTTATTTGTACTCTTTATTTATTCTACTTATTTTTCTTAAGTTATTTCTGATAAGTAATTAAATAGAAGATGGGAGGATAAATATTAAGGCATTTTCTCCCCCTGAAAATATGGGGAAATGGATCAACATTGTTTCATCAGTCATAGTGTTGATTTTAAGATTTTGTAGATGCGTTTTGAAAAATTGAGGATATTCTTCTATTCTTACTTTACTGAACATTTTTTCCTAAGTCATATATGTCTGTGGAATTGTGTCACCTGTTTTTTGTGTATCAATTGAGGTAGGCCTCTGTGGTTTTTATCCTTTATTCTGTTAATGTGATGAAATAGTTTAATTAAATTTAAAATATCAAAATATTACTTAACCCCTGAAGAAACCTAATTTTTCATATTATATCATAGTTTTATCATTATATGGTAAGAAATTTTATATCAGTGTTTCTGGAAGCTTTTTTCCTGCCCTTCTCTTTTCTTGTAACATCTGTCCCAACTTTGAAAAGAGAAT
>NW_011495026.1:10560856-10564636 GCF_000754665.1 Bison bison bison | reverse complement strand
ATATATACACCCCTATGTTCATTGCAGCATTATTTACAATAGCCAAGCTATGGAAACAACTTAAGTGCCAAAAGTGGGATCTGGCTATTCACCGCTCAAAAGCCAATAAAAACACCAGATTGAAGAAAGAAAAACTTGCTTTATTTTGGATGCTGGCAACTGATGAGGGGAGGGCAGACAACTGTCCAAAGGCTGATTCCTCTCACTGACAGTCAGGGGGCAAGACCTTTCTAGACATGTAGAGGGGGCTGTATGCAGAAATAGCAAAATCAGTTTTGATAGTAATCTTGAAATTGGTCCTTGATGGTCTGAACAGTGTCATCTTGATTGTTTTAGCTACAATTAATCTTCAGTTCCAGGGTCAGCATGTTTTCCATTTCCCTGAGGCCAATTTTTGGAACGTGGCAGCTTACATCATGGCTACAGTCTGGTCATCATGAAATTAAATTCTTCACCTGGGAGGATCATTGGATATGGCTCAGAATATTATCCACAGCACTTGAGAAGGAAATAAATGTTTCTCACTTTGCTTATTGACTAAACTATTATTATTTGGTCTCCTAATTGTTCTGCCTTTTTTCCTACATGTTCTGATTTCTTTGATTAAAATTGTTTTGACTAAAGTTTTTCCACAGCAAAGGCAAGCACAGGACATGAGGGAAGGGGGCAAGGATGATGCTCTGTTTCAATAAATAGATGAAAGAATATATTTGATGAAATCTTGCCATTTGAATGATGGACCTTGAGTGCATTATGCTAAGTTAAATTTCACACAGAGAAAGAGATACACTATATGATTCCATTTGCATGTGTAGTATAAACAACAAAATAAAGATAAGTAAAAAGAAAAGGTGTCATAGGTACAGAAAACAAACTTGTGGCTGCAGAGGGGAGAAGAGTGGGGACATAAAAGAAGTAAATGAGATATATTAGGAGTTAAATAAATGAATGAATGAATACATAAAATAATACTATTTGGAAAATTCTGCTTAATAGTTTTCAGGAAAGTTTTCATGAGCATGAATAATGACTCTAATCTCTAGACATAAAATTCTATGTATCAAAATCAGCAACCACTCAGTTTAGTACAGTTCAGTCACTCAGTCCTGTCCAGCTCTTTGTGACCCCATGGACTGCAGCACACCAGGCTTTCCTGCCCATCATCAGCTTCCTAAGCTTGCTCAAACTCATGTCCATCAAGTCAGTGATGTCATCCAACCATCTCAACCCTGTGCCCCTTCTCCTCCTGCCTTCAATCTTTCCCAGAATAAGAATCTTTTCCAGTGATTCAGTTATTTGCATCAAGTGGCCAAAGCACTGAAGCTTCAGTTTCAGCATCAGTCCTACCAGTGAATATTCAGAATTGATTTCCTTTGGGATTGACTGGTTTGATCTCTTTGCAGCCCAAGGGACTTTCAAGAGCCTTTTCCAATACCACAGTTCAAAAGGAGCAATTATCCAGTGCTCAGCTTTCTTTATGGTCCAACTCTCACATCCATATATGATTACAGGAAAACCGTAGCTTGGACTATGATCAAAATCAAAGAAAATTAATGAAAGTGATCATGTGGACCACAGCCTTGTCTAATTCAATGAAACCATGAGCCATGCCCTGTAGGGCCACCCAAGATGGATGGATCATGGTGGAGAGTTCTGACAAAACATGGTTTGCAGGAAGAGGCAATGACAAACCACTTCAGTATTCTTGCCTTGAGAATCCCATGAACAGTATGAAAAGGCAGAAAGATATGACACCAAATGATGAACTCCCCCAGGTCAGTAGGTGCCCAGTATGCTACCAGAGAAGAGTGGAGAAATAACTCCAAAAAGAATGAAGAGATGAAGCCAATGTGAAAAAAGAAAAAAAAAGTTGTGGATGTGACTGGTGATGGAAGTGAAGTCTGATTCTGTAAAGAACAGTTTTGCATAGCAACGTGGAATGTTAGGTTGACGAATCAAGGTAAATTGGAAGTGGTGAAATGGGAGATGGAAAGAGTGAACATTGACATTTTAGGAATCAGTGAAATAAAATGGACTGGAATGGGCAAGTATAATTCAGACGACCATTATATCTACTACTGTAGGCAACAATCCCTTGAAAGAGATGGAGTAGACCTCATAGTCAGCAAAAGAGTAAGAAATGCAGTACTTGGGTGCAACCCCAAAAATAACAGAATGATATCTATGCATTTCCTAGGCGAACCATTCAATATCACAGTAGTCCAAGTCTATGCCCTAATCAGTAATGCTGAAGAAGCTGAAGATGAATGGTTATATAAAGACCTATAAGATATTCTAGAACTAACACACACACACCAAAATAGATGTCCATTTCATCAGAGGGGACTAGAATGCAAAAGTAGGAAGTCAAGAGATATCTGGAGTAAGAGGCAAATTTGGCTTTGGAATACAACATGAAGCAGGGCAAAGACTAACAGAGCTTGCTAAGAGAATGCACTGATCGTAGCAAACACTCTCTTCCAACAACACAAGAAAAGACTTCACACGTGGACATCACCAGATGGTCTATAACAAAGCAGATTGAGTATATTTTCTGCAGGCAAAGATGGACAAGCTCTATACAGTCAGCAAAAACAAGACAAGGAGCTGACTGTGGCTCAGATCATGAACTCCTTATTGCAAAATTCAGATTTAAGTTGAAGGAAATATGAAAATCACTAGACCATTCATATAGGACCTAAATGAAATGCCCTATGATTATACAATGGAAGTGACAAATAAATTCAAGGGATTAGATCTGAGAGACAGAGTGCCTGAAAAACTATGGTCAGAGGTTCATGACATTGTACAGGAGGCAGTGATCAAGATGATCCCCCAGAAAAAGAAATGCAAAGAGGCAAAATGATTTTTCAAGGAGGATTTATAAATAGATGAGAAAGAAGAGAAGCTAAAAGCAAAAGAGAAAAGGAAAGATATAGCTATCTGAATGCATAGATCCAAAGAATAGCAAGGAGAGATTATAAAATTCTTTCTAAGTGATCAATACAAAGATAGAGAGAAAAACAACAGAATGGGAAAGACTAGAGATCTCTTCAAGAAAATTAGAGATACCAAGGGGACAGTTCATGCAAAGATGGGCACAATAAAGGACAGAAATAGTATGGACCTAACAGAAGCAAAGATATTAAGAAGAGATGGCAAGAATAAACAGAAGAACTATACAGAAAAGATCTTTATGACCCAACTATCCACAATGGTGTGATTCCTCACCTAGAGCCAGATATCCTGGAATGCAAAGTCATGTGGGCCTCAGGAAGCATCACTACGAACAAAGCTAGTGGAGATGATGTAATTCCAGCTGAGCTATTTCAAATCCAAAAACATGATGCTGTTAAAATGCCTCGCTCAATATGCCAGCAAATTTGGGAAACTCAGCAGTGGCCAGAGGACTGGAAAAGGTCAGTTTTCATTACAATTTCAAAGAAAGGCGGTAGCAAATAATGTTCAAACTACCACACAATCACACTCATCTCACACGCTAGCAAAGGAATACTCAAAATTCTCCAAGTCAGGCTGCAACAGTATGTGAACTGTGAACTTCCAGTTGTTAGAGCTGGTTTTAGAAAAGGCAGAGGAACCAGAGATCAAATTCCCAACATCCACTGGATCATTGAAAATGCAAGAGAGTTCCAGAAAAACATCTACTTCTGCTTTATTGACTACACCAAAGCCTTTGACTGCGTGGATCACAACAAACTGTGGAAAATTCTTCAAGAGATGGGAATACCAGACCACCTGACCTGCCTCCTGAGAAACTGT
>NW_011495026.1:10560379-10560756 GCF_000754665.1 Bison bison bison | reverse complement strand
TACTCCCACCTCCCACCCCAGACCATCCCTCTAGATTGTCTCAGAGCCCTGGTTTGAGTTCCCTGTGTCATGCAGCAAATTCCCACAGGCTATCTATCTTACATATGGTAGTGTGCTGCTGCTGCTGCTAAGTCACTTCAGTTGTGTCTGACTATGTGCGACCACAGAGACAGCAGCCCACCAGGCTCCCCCTTCCCTGGGATTCTCCAGACAAGAACACTGGAGTGGGTTGCCATTTCCTTCCCCGATTTCACAGAACTAGGGGAAATAATTCTAAAATATGGTTTTTCCAGTACTCTTATATGGATGTGAGAATTGGACTATAAAGAAAGCTGAGCACCAAAGAATTGATGCTTTTGAACTGTGGTGTTGGAGAA
>NW_011495026.1:10559295-10560279 GCF_000754665.1 Bison bison bison | reverse complement strand
TATGCCTTGATTTATAAAAACAGCTGGGATCTTGGGTACATGTATTTTTCAAATGAGAGTTTTCATCCTTTCATGAGGTATGCATGGAGTTCTATTTACAATACTCAAGTTGTGAAAAGAACTCAAATGTCCCTTTAAGGACAATTGGTGTAATATTATGTGGTTTGTATATGCAATGGAATATAACTCAGTGATAAAAAATGAAATATTGCCATTTGCAGCAATATGGATATATCTAAAGAATATCATACCAAGTGAAGTAACTCATATCAAGACAAATATATGATATCACCTATATGTAGAATCTAAAAAACAATATAAATGATCTTTATACAAAACAGAAACAGGTTTATAGACATAGAAAAGAAATTTATAGTTGCTGATGGGGAAATGGAGGTGGAGGATGGAAAATTAAAAGTGTGAGATTAACATACACAAACTATTATACATAGAATAAGTAAACAAAAAGGTTTACTGTATAAAACATGGAACTATATTTAATATCTTATAATAAACTATGAATAATGTAGATAGGTAAGGTTTACTATATAGAATAGATTAATGTATTCAATATCTTATAATAACATATATAATGTGCGTATATATATGTGTGTGTGTGTGTGTGTGTATATATATATATATATAATTGAATCAGGTTGCTGTAAACCTGAAACTGACATAATGTTGTAAATCAACTATAAGTCATTAAAAATAAATAAAAATTCCCTTTAATAAACATTTATTTAAAACACCAGCTGTAACCATCTACCTTCCATCAGAGTGACACAAATAACAGTAGATGACCCAGACACCCAGGGTGTAAAAAGACAGAATTAAGAGGCATTATATTTGCATTTTAACAAGACAATCAAATTAGTTAAGCTAAGTGTATACCTAAATATCTGGATGTCAAACATATTCTAATATGATTTCAAATAAGCTTTTCTAGTTTCCCCAATAAAAAAAAAATTCAGAAGAAAACAT
>NW_011495026.1:10556304-10559195 GCF_000754665.1 Bison bison bison | reverse complement strand
TTCGGAACTGCAATGTTGGAGAAGACTCTTGAGAGTCCCTTGGACAGCAAGGAGATCCAACCAGACCATCTTGAGATCAGTTTGGGTGTTCATTGGAAGGACTGATGTTGAAGCTGAAACTCCAATACTTTGGCCACCTGATGCGAAGAGCTGACTCATTTGAAAAGACCCTGATGCTGGGAAAGATTGTGGGCAGTAAGAAAAAGGGACTGCAGAGGGTGCGATGGTTGGATGGCATCACTGACTCAATGGATATGAGTTTGGGTAAACTCCGGGAGTTGGTGATGGACAGGGAGGCCTGGTGTGCTGCAGTCCATGGGGTCGCAAAGAGTCAGACACAGCTGAGTGACTGAACTAAACTGAATTCTTTCCAGGAAATAAAAATCTACAAAGTACTTCTTATGGTAAAAAATAAAGTAGATTTTGACAATGAATTAAGTTTAACTGTTGGTGTGAATAGATTTCTCAGCATAGACAAAGATCAATTTCTTCCTTTTGATCAAGAGGAAATTTGAATCAAGCAATCTGTGTTAAAAAATGTTCAAACATCTCTCTCCTTGCTTTTGATGCCCTTTTCTGTTTTATTTAAAACTGCTTACACTAGGATTTTGTTACTGCTAATGAGTGTTCTGCTCATATTGATCTTTTTTAGATAGTATTTTATTTCACCTGTTAAAGGCCTTATTCAGGTCTTTATGCTCCCAGGGTTGCTATAATGCAAGTTTGAAAGACTGGGCATCTTTTATGAGTCATTATCTCTTTTTCCTTTTCTTTGCTCAATATAATACAATCATATTTATTAGTGAATTACATGTATACATTCTTATTAGGATACTAATTATGGCAATTTTTAGCACTTATTAGAGATGAAAAACAAGTGCTTCAATTTAAAAATATAGACATTTATTTAATCATTGAAAGTGAAAGTGCAAGTGAAGTCACTCAGTTGTGTCCAACTCTTTGCGATCCCATGGACTGTAGTCTACCAGGCTTCTCTATTCATGGGATTTTTCCAGGCAAGAGTACTGGAGTGGGTTGCCATTTCCTTCTCCAGGGGATCTTCCTGACCCAGGGATTGAACCCAGGTCTCCTGCATTGCAGGTAGACACTTTAACCTCTGAGCCACCAGGAAAGCACCTGTAATTTAATCATTACAAAGGATTAAATCAGTAGTACAAATGTACATGAACAATCTTTGAAGCTCTGTGATTTAAAAGTTTTATTTTTAGGTATTTTTTAATACTGTATTTTTAAGTATTTTTAAATTTTTTTTTAATACTGTATTTTAAAGTATTTTTAAATTTTTTTTATATTTTATTTATTTTTAGGTATTTTTAATAGGTTTTTTTTTATATTGTAAAAGGTGATGTAATGTTTGAATGAGGATATTTTCTTCAATTCAAAGAAGAAAACTCATTTTTGGAACCTACTCAATAGTTAATATGTGATACAATGAATATCCACAAATTAAATATCTTATAGGAAAGAAAAAAAATTCCAAGTAGGTCAGGAATTGTTCATGAAGTTCTCAACATGCCATCATATTTGGAAAACTCAGCAGTGGCCACAAGAATGGAAAAGGTCGGTTTCCATTCCAATCCCAAAGAAAGGTAAAGCCAAAGTATGTTCAAACTATTGTACAACTGCACTCGTTCCACACAATAGCAAATTAATGCTCAAAAGTCTCCAAGTTAGGCTTCAACAGTCCATGAACTGATAGCTTCCAGATGTTCAAGCTGGATTTAGAAAAGGCAGAAGAACCAGAGATCAAATTTTGCCAATATCCACGGGAACATAGAAAAAGCAAAAAAAATTCCAGAAAAGCGTCTATTTCTGCTTCATTGACCAGGCCAAAAGCCTTTGACTGTGTGGATCGTAACAAACTCTGGAAAATTCTTAAAGAGATGGGAATACCAGACCACTTTGCCTGCCTTCTGAGAAATCTGTAGGCAAGTCAAGAAACAACAGTTAGAACTGAACATGGACCAAAAAACTGGTTCCAAATTGGGAAAGGAGTACACCAAGGCTGCATATTGTCACCATGCTTATTTAACTTATATACAGAGTACATCATGTGAAATGGTGGCCTGGCTGAAGCACAAGTTGAAATCAAGATTGCTGGGACAAATGTCGATGACATCAGATACATAAATGACACCACCTTTATGGCAGAAAGCAAAGAGCAACTAAAGAGCTTCTTGTTGAAAGTGAAAGAGGAAGTAAAAAAGCTGGCTTAAAACTCAGCATTCAAAAAATGAAGATCATAGTATCTGGTCCCATCACTTCATGGAAAATAGGAAACAATGGAAACAGTGACAGACTTTATTTTTTTAGGCTCCAAAATCACTGCAGGGTGGTGACTGTAAACATGAAATTAAAAGATGCTTGCTCCTTGGAGGAAAAGCTATGACACACCTAGACAGCATATTAAAAAGCAGAGACATTAGTTTGCCAACTATGGTCCATCTAGTCAAAGCTATGATTTTTCCATTAATCATGTATGGATGTGAGAGTTCGACTATAAAGAAAGCTGAGCACTAAATAATTGATGCCTTGGAACTGATTCAATTTGCTGAACAGCAAAACTAACACAACATTGTGAATCAACTATACTCCAATAATTTGTTTTTTTAAAAAAAGATCACATCACAGTTACAAAATAACTACATTTTTTCCTAAATGTGAAGGCTTTTATTAGCCCCAAATCATTCTTCTTGTTTTCTGGACAAAGATGATCAAGATATCTGATGCTGAACTTCCCCGTTAGTTAACAGTATCTAATCCAAAAGAATGAAAGGCAATGCCAAAATGCCAAAAGAAAGGCAATGCTAAAGAATGTTCAAACTACCACACAATCGCACTCATCTCACATGTTAGCAAAGCAATGCTCA
>NW_011495026.1:10553958-10556204 GCF_000754665.1 Bison bison bison | reverse complement strand
CCAGAAAAACATCTACTTCTGCTTTAATGACTACACCAAAGCCTTTGACTGTGTGGATCACAACACACTGTGGAAAATTCTTCAAGAGATGGGAATACCAGACCACCTGACCTGCCTCCTGAAAAATCTGTATGCAGGTCAAGAAGCAACAGCTAGAACTAGACATGGAACAAAAGGCTGGTTCCAAATCGAGAAAGGAGTACGTCAAGGCTGTGTATTGTCACCCTACTTATTTAACTTATATGCAGAGTGCATCATGAGAAAGGCCGGGCTGGATGAAGCACTAGCTGGAATCAAGACTGCTGTGATAAATATCAATAACCTCAGATGCAGATGACACCACCCTTATGGCAGAAAGCAAAGAAGAACTAAAGAGCCTCTTGATGGAAGTGAAAGAGGAGAGTGAAAATGTTGTCTTAAAACTCAACATTTAGAAAACTAAGATCATAGCATTCGGTCCCATCACTTCATGGCAAGTAGAAAGGGAAACAATGGAAACAGTGAGAGACTTTGTTTTGTCGGGCTCCAAAATCACTGCAGATGGTGATTGCAGCCATGAAATTAAAAGATGCTAGCTATGACCAACCTAGACAGCCCATTAAAAAGAGAGATATTACTTTACCAACAAAGGTTCATCTAGTCAAAGCTATGGTTTTTCCAGTAGTCAAGTGTGGATGTAAGAGTTGGACTATAAAGAAAGTTGAGCACTGAAGAATTGATGCTTTTGAACTGTGGTGTTGGAGAAGACTCTTGAGATCCCCTTGGACCTCAAGGAGATCAAATTAGTCCATCCTAAAGGAAATCAGTCCTGATATTCATTGGAAGGACTGATGTTGAAGCTGAAATTCCAATACTTTGGCCACCTGATTTGAAGAACTGACTCATTTGAAAATACCCTGATGCTGGGAAAGATTGAAGGTGAGAGAAGAAGGGGACGACAGAGGATGAGATGGTTGGATGGCATCACTGACTCAATGGACATGAGTTTGAGTGAGCTCTGGGAGTTGGTGATGAACAGGGAAGCCTGGTGTTTTTCAGCCCATGGGGTTGCAAAGAGTCGGACATGACTGAGCTACTGAACTGAACTGAGGTAATCCAAAACAGATTCTTGTTTTTCAAATTCCTCCTTAGAACATTATAAGGTCCTCCATGTAAATGCTATCTGACAGCTTTCTCTGATGTGAACTTTTTCCTCATACTGCAAACTAAATCAATCTAACTTTGACTACATGTGTATTCCTGGTGGGATTGGACAGTTTTAAGCACAAAAGTGATGATGTTATAATTTATATTTTATAGGTCGTCCTGGTTGTTGTGTTATCTGTAGGCTGCACTTGCACAAGGCAGAAAAAAGGAAACAAATTAGAAAACTAATGCAAGAGTTCAAAGGAGAAACAATATGGCTTTGACAACAGTGTTAGTGCAGAGGCTTGGGAAGATATTTGATACTGATTTGCATATGAATATACCTAGAGAAGTGTCAAATATGACCCCAAAATACTGGGTAAACACTGCTTTGAGAAAATATTGCCACTGACTGAAATTGAGAAACCAAAAAAGATAAGCACATTTAGAGGGGCATTTTGCTTTGGATCCAGAAAATTTGAGATATACAAAGGTGAAGTTATTGAGTATTTGATGTAATATAGGAGTCTAGACTTCAGGAGAGTTTGGGCTGGAGATGTAAGTTGATGAGTTATCCCAGTATAGATGGTTCAAAGCCAAGAGATTGAAAAGGATCAATAAGGGAGTGGCAGATTTTTTCTTTTATTTGAATTTTCCAAATTGGTGTGCTGTATTTTTATTACCCTGATGAGATTTGTCTTTGCATGATGTCAGTGTTGTGGTCTCCATAAGACATAGTGAGTTTTCAGAATATCTAACATTGATTAAGGTCATGAAATAGCTTTTAAATGTCCAGGGTATTTGTTTAGAATTTTTAAAAGGCAAAAATCCAAAACCCAACTTCATAATATTCATATTTTTACTTTCATCTTAATATTTAGGTTTATACATTATTCTAACAATAACTATTCAACTAAGTAATACTAGAGCTATCACTGGAAAAAGTCTAGGATGGGAGAAAAATTAATTCAGTTTTGAAGTCATATTTTCACCTATTGTTGCAATATTCAATTTTGAAGTCATATTTTCACCTATTGTTGCAATATTCAATTTTGAAGTCATATTTTCACCTATTGCTGAAATTAATGAAATAGTCAAATGTTTTCTTCAATTTTTGACAT
>NW_011495026.1:10552718-10553858 GCF_000754665.1 Bison bison bison | reverse complement strand
AAAAATTTTTGTTTCTATATAAATGACAAACTGTAGCAACGCTCTATGTTCTTATGTGTTTCCTCTTTTCTCAGGTTTCTTAGACCACTGTGTTTTTTCCATGCAAGGAAAGATAAAATTGTAGACATTTCTCAAACAATAACATCTGTTTTATTGTATTAATGTAAATGCCCACTACTATTTCCAAACCTTTTGTATACCACACAACTTTTGGTTTCAGGGTCATACATAGTATGCTCTTTTTGTTGGAAGTATACTAAGTGACAGTTAGGCTTAACAGATGGAGTTCCAAAAATGTGCATAACTCCAGTGAAGTATGGACAATGTTGACTTTCCTGGCAAAATATCCCATGCACATGTATTGTGACTGCTTTTTTGTTGCCTACGGGTATATTAATAAAAGTATACTAACAATTGATAAGATTGTAGTATGCAAACTGATTTTATCTAATTTTTCAACATTTACAAATTTTAATTTTTTCTTGTCCTATAATAGTAGCTAAATCATCCCAAACATGGTTCAAACTATTAGTAACCACTGGTATTAGAATCTTGTTCTTGAATTTAATAGAAATGTCTTCAGGGTTGTAATATTTAATATCATATTTCCTGTTACTTGGTATAGTTAGACTTTATTTTGTATGATGGTTTCTTGAATTAATTACCCTAAATTAGTTTTGCTATTGAATAATTGAATTGTAACATGCATTTAAACTATTAAATAATTCAATAAGATTTTTTTAAAAGATTTCAACTGCTCCCCTTCCATTTATAATTCCCTCAACACACTTTATTTGTATTCTTTAATCTGATGCTTTTGAACTAATTTCTAGATATCTAAGTATGTTTTTATTTCTAATTATTGGATTATTCTTCATTAAAATCTTTGTTTTGTTTTTGCTGTTTTTGCTTTTCATGTTGGAAGTTGAAGATTCAGCTGATTATTACCCAACAGCCAACTAATACACACAAACACACACATAATTTTCATCTCCTTGATATGATTTAGGTATAATATTTATTTGATCAAAATTCAATGATTAAAGCTAGGTAATTCAAGATTCCACAGAAGTCCCTCAGATGTGGGGATCAGGCATCTGATGAGGGAGCACCAACCACCTGATACTGACACTTTTAAAA
>NW_011495026.1:10552132-10552618 GCF_000754665.1 Bison bison bison | reverse complement strand
GCTATCACTGGAAAAAGTCTAGGATGGGGAGAAAAATTAATTCAGTTTTGAAGTCATATTTTCACCTATTGTTGCAATATTCAATTTTGAAGTCATATTTTCACCTATTGTTGCAATATTCAATTTTGAAGTCATATTTTCACCTATTGCTGAAATTAATGAAATAGTCAAATGTTTTCTTCAATTTTTGACATTATAATATGCATTTTAATCATTCTAAACTACAGATCATTTCTCAGAATATACTGATATTGACTGATAAAAATTAAGCTTCTAAAATTTCTAATTTTTCTTTTGTAGTTAGTTGCTTAGTTTTAACAGAATCAGGTTCTATTCTGACAGATGTCTGCCATATAAACTTGCTAAATGTGAATTGGGGCCTAGGAGAATGCTGAATTCCAATAATTTACACTAGATACAAGTAGTAATCATCTTTGTTGCCTTCTGGATAGTCTAATTCTACCATCCCATCTATTGGGTCTGTAA
>NW_011495026.1:10550961-10552032 GCF_000754665.1 Bison bison bison | reverse complement strand
AGGCTCCTCCATCCATGGAATCTTCCAGGCAAGAGTACTGGAGTGTGGTACCATTGCCTTCTATGTATAACCTCCCCTATTATTACTATCCCAAAACACAAGGTATGTTTATTATAATCAATGAGCTTTAATTTTTTTACATTAGAGTTCACTCTTATTAAGTTCACCGTATATGTGAACAAATTTATAATGACATATATTTACCATTATAATATCATGAAGAGTAGTTTCACTGCCCTAAGGATCCTTTGGGCTCTGTCCATTTATTCCTCTCTCCTCGCATAAATGCTGACAATCCATTACAACCAACCCTCCATGTCTTTGCCTGGCTTGATATTTCATTTCTTCTCAGCACAGAGTAATATTCCACCGTCTGAATGTATCAATACTTTAAAAAATCCATTCTATGTGTTTATCTGCTGGCTTTCCTTCAAGGTGACTTGTTTCCAAGATTGTTTGCGTTTTTTGGTATGGCCCTTGTGTATTTATCTGTAGCAATTCTATCAGGTCTGTATTTACAACATATCCAGTTGTACCATGAGCTTTGGTTACTATCAATCTGAGAATATTTAAAATTTCTTCTGCCTTTGTATTTTTCTTTCAGTGTGAGGATTGCCATTTGATTAAAAGAAAACACCTTTTTTCACTTTTTTTCTGTGCTGTGTCATTTTGTTTTTATGTTTGTTTCTGTTTTGTTTTGTTTTCCACCCACCCCCAAACAAAGAAGACACTGGAAAATCTCTCACCATCTCCTAGTGCACTGTGGAAAATTATCTGGTTCCCCCACTTCATGCTATAATAGCTGATCCTTTCTCTACTTTCACAGTTTATCCAGGGTATTTCTTGTCTTTTAAGGACTCTTTAATAACACACTTCTTGGCCACCGGAGACAGCATAGACAACTATGCAAATTGATGTCTTCCCTAATTTGTGTTTCCTCTTTTATTAAAGATATAATTTTGTATAATAGGCTCCAGTTTCATCCACCTCATTAGAACTGATTCAAATGTATTCTTTTTAATGGCTGAGTAATACTCCATTGTGTATATGTCCCACTGATTTCTTATCCAT
>NW_011495026.1:10547693-10550861 GCF_000754665.1 Bison bison bison | reverse complement strand
AGTTTTATCTAGGTATTTACTCTAGTATTTTATTCTAATTTAAGAGTGTGTGTGTGTGCTTAGTCATGTCTAACTCTTTGTAACCCCATGGACTGTAGCTCATAAGGGTCTTCTGTCCATGGAATTTTTCAGGCAAGAATACTGGAGCATATTGCCACTTTCTACTCCAGGATATCTTCCTCACCAGGGGGATTGAACCTGTGTCTCTTGTGTGTCCTGCATCGGCAGGTGTATTCTTTACCACTGTGCCTCCTGGGCAGTTCAAGATTAAGTGAGGCAAAACCAAAACAATGTTGTAAAGTTAAAAAATAAAAAAAAGATTAAGTGAGGCTTCTTTAAAATAGTATTTCCCTAACTTGCAAAATATTGATGCATCCACATTTAGGATAAAATAAAATAAATTATTTAATATCTAAAGACTTGATTGCATGGCTATGGGATTTATTTACAATTCTCATATGTCACTGAAATCTTTTGGAATGGTATTTAAACTAAAAATTGAGTATATAAGAAACAGAGTTAGGATTTACTCTGTGCCTTGCAGGTAGTGAGGATTGTTTCTTTTTATTTCACTCACACCTCTTAACAACAGAGAGATACTTTCATTATTTTACTTAAAGAAACTGAGTTCCATAAAATGAAGGCAATTTGTTCAAGGTCAACCTAAGACACAACAAATATTTAAATAAAAAGTAGCCCAATTAAAAGTCAATTCCATTTACATTTAAGGCCTGCTTCAACTTGTCAAGCTTATATGTTTTGTAAATGGCTTCATTGATAAGCCTAGGATGGGTTTTTGTTCCCCTCCTTCCCACCCCCGCCCCCAACACATTTTTAAAGAAACTAGCTTTTCACCAATTCAGTCAAGAGGCCTTTACTGAGTGACTATCCCATTTGGTTAGGTGCTGGTAATGTCAAATGGGCTTCCCAGGTAGCACTAGTGGTAAAGAATCCACCTGCCAGTGCAGGAGATACAATAATGTGGGTTCAATCCCTGGGTTGGGAAGATCCCCTGGAGAAGAAAATGGCAATCTACTCCAGTGTTCTTGCCTGGGAAATCCCATGGACGGAGGAGCCTGGCAGGGAACAGTTGGGGTTGCAAAGACTCAGAAATGACCAGTGCACACACACACACAATGTCAAACAAAATAAAACATCATCCCTAGTTTTAAAAAAGCACAACTAGAGGAGAGAGACCTTGTAATTCAATAATACACAATGCAGTACATAAAGTGGTGCATAGAATTGTACTCTGGGATCAGAAACAGGATAACTAAGTTAAACTCCAAAGCAGTGGGGGAGATTCAGAAAGAACATGAGTCAGTTCAATGTTTAGAAGTCATCCAGATAAAGAAATGAATATAGAGTCATTACATTCAGGAGAAACAGTGCATGTGAAAACAAGCGTGTGAAGCATTTGACAGAGGGTCTCATTTGGGCAGCTGTGGGTCATTTGCAAGGCTGAGGCATACATAACCATCAGAGGAGCAGCCATGACATTTCAGATACAGGCATGGGCTAGATGATGAAGAGCTTGGGTACTAAGCAACAGGCTATAAATATGTACTTATATTTTCTATGGAACTGAAATTTAAAGAATGAAAATGCATGATATTTAGAACTACAGAATTGTAAAAGCTGACTAAAGCAAACCCTGTGTCAAGAGCAGAGCTTTCAATGATTTATTGAGATGCCACATGCTAAATTGTTTTGCAACTTCTACTTGCACCTTTATGGAGTAGTGTCTGTACTGGTAAAATAAAAATTACTGTAGTGAAATATATTTGGGTTGTTCGGTTGCCTTGGTTGTAGATAAAATTTTGATTAATAGTCAGATCCATATTCAGAATTAGAATTATTATTTCACAGCATCAGCTAACCTCTATAGCGGTTTTCAGGGACAATAATTTTAAAACTAAATAAATATATTTGTTTGTTTTTATAGCTGCTTTCTATGTTTTTTTTGTGCTGAGGAGACATGCTACCTTGTATGAGTTCATGGGTGTGATTACAGGAATAGAAAATGTCATATGTAATTTTTATAGAAAATCATGTCATACTAATATTAGAGAATTCATGAGAATATATCTAAGTGAAACAGAGGTTAGAATAGTCCTAGAATAAGAAATTTGAGTAATGTCTATCTGAATGTATTATCTATGACCCTTTGCAAAATAAACTGAGGTGGTAAAAGAAAAAAAATAAAAAAATAAAGAAGTGGAAACACAAAGGGCTCAAGGTCACAAGAAATTTAGTGAAAAGTCTAGATCTCAGCTCTAAGTAATGGATTTATTATTTTTTTCCCACTGCATCTTAGTTTGATTTCTGGGTACCTTACCTAGACATTGTTTTTTCAGGTAATGAATAAGACTTCAATAGTCATATGTCAAATATAGGTACTGACGAAGAATAATTTTATGCACTGGAAGGAACAAGTCTCACAGTGTTTCCAAATGCCTAAAATCTTCTTTTACTCAGGTGTTCTGAGTAAAAAGTTTTAAAGTATTTTATTTAAAGTATTTTAAAGTATTCTTATTAACAATGGTATCTTAAAGACATTATTAAATGATAAAGTATGTATATATTTCTTCTTTTTTACTATATAACTTTTATAGAACTAACAGTCTTACTATAGAACTAACAGTTCACTAGTACATATCTTCATACACAGAAGACTGTTAGTTGATTAATTTTGGTAGTGAAATCTCAGAATAATCATAGTTTATTTAGTTTTTCCAAAATGATAACTGATATTGAAACAAAAGGAATACATAAAATTTGCTAGGAGAAATCACAAGTTGGTTTGCTCTTCTCAAGATAGTTGGTATTTCATTTTTAGTTGTAGAAAACCTTACAAATTTAATTGTGTAGACATTTTAAGATAAATACTAGGTCTCTATTTCCTTCTTTAAATTTTTGATGAATAATCTGGGTAAATCCTACTGAAATAAAATAATTACAAAAAAAATTTACCCTGAAGGAAACAATTAGAAAAAAATACTAAATGAACATTTTATAAGGATAATTAAAATGCATCTATTTTCCCTTTGAAAGGAGCATCATCTCATAATTGCAGTTATTCAGACTTCAGTTCAGTTTAGTCACTCAGTCGTGTCCGACTCTTTGCGACCCCATGAATCGCAGCAGCCAGGCCTCCCTGTCCATCAC
>NW_011495026.1:10547256-10547593 GCF_000754665.1 Bison bison bison | reverse complement strand
ATATCAGCATGAATTTAGCAAATTCATAAGTCACTGATGCCCATTGTTTTTACTTTTATCCTCTCTTGTCAATCTTTGGTAGTCATTTTGAAAGGTTATTGCTGAACCAGGAAAGACGCCAGGATTCTTGGCCTCCAGAGGTCAAGAATTCAATCCAGGGCCAAAGACAAGGCTTGATCAAACAGGGCTTTTGTGTAATAAGGTTTTATTAAAGTATAACAGAGATAGAGAAAGTATCTGACATAGACATCAGAAGGGGGCAGAAAGAGTGCCCCCTCGCCAGTGTTAGCAATGGAGTTATATACTTTTTAAAATTAGTTATTACAATGAATCAAAA
>NW_011495026.1:10528865-10547156 GCF_000754665.1 Bison bison bison | reverse complement strand
CCCTTCTCCTCCTGCCCCCAATCCCTCCCAGCATCAGGGTCTTTTCCAACGAGTCAACTCTTCACATGAGGTGGCCGAAGTATTGGAATTTCAGCTTTAGCATCATTCCTTCCAAAGAACACCCAGGACTGATCTCCTTTAGAATGAACTGGTTAATGATTATTAATAAATGGTTTTTTCTTCCTTTCCTTTTTGTTGTAAGAAGTATGACTATTTTGTACTTGGGTTTAAAATTTTTTAATCATTTTTTAAAAATACTATAGTGTATGAAAACATAAATTGGCCTCACTGAGACAGAGTGGGGAAATAGGTACTAATCTAAGTAACTTTGGCTATGGATAAAATACGTAAGACTAAAGGCAAAAGGAATTATACACAATAAGTTGCACTGTACTCTAGTTGATATAGTGTTTTTTCCCACAGGGATTCAAGTTAAGAATTCTGAAACCATTATATATGTACACTGGAACTGAGTAAATCTCTACATGTCTAGTGGGTAGTTGGAACCAGATTTCTCACTGTTGGATTGAAAGTTGCAGAAATAAGATGAGGAGGCTAGAATAATATAAGCTCACGTTCACATCATACAAATTATTGCATATAGAAACATTTAGAGATATGTTATATACAAAGATCAGTATATACACACATACTTTGTTCTCTGTCATCTGAGTAGGTGTAGGAGTATTGACATCCCTTTAGCAATAAGCACATGTGGCACTCAGATAGGTTTCTAAAACCACTCTCCAGTAAAATGATCTAGACATCCTTGAGAAATAGTTGTTTTTAGGACTGAGGAAGGGAGATACAAGATGAGCTTGTAACAAAGTAATAGTGCCAGATAGCAAAGACATCCAAAAAAAAAAAAAAAACCCACATTTGACTCCATACTGGTATTAATGGAGGACTGATAATGATTCAATAAATAGATGATTGTGGGAGAAAAGACAAACCTTCCATATGGAATTCCATATAATTTATGTGGATAATCTGCTCTGAAGAAGGGAAAGCATAACTCCCCACTTCTCAAACGTAGACTTTGCATAGTGACTTTCTTCTGAAGTTTTCATAGGGATAAAATAGGGAGTAATTCCCAGACATGAAACTTTCCAAACACTACACAGCCTGTGATCAAAGTCTAGATTAATAGTGAAAATCATGTTGATATATAAGCCCCTGATATGATAAAATGACACTGATGCTTTATCTCTGTGCTCTTCCTCCCCAAACCCCATAACTTCAGTCTAATTGTGAGAAGTACATCAGACAAATTCCCATTGGCAGACATTCTGCAAAATATGTGACCAGCAAACTTCATGGTGGTCAGTCACCAAAAACGGGTAAAGTCTGACAAACTCACAGTTAAGAGACGCCAAAGGAAACACAACTACAGTAAGAAAATGATCTAAAGATTTTAAATTTTGCTTAGTAGTAATGCAACAATATTCATTCACTAATTGTGACAATGTTACCTTAGTAATATAAGTTTTAACAAGAAGAGACTAAATGTTAAATATATGAAAACACTATATTACCTCCACAGTTTTTTTTTTTAAACTAAAATATCTCTAAAACTTTTATTAAAAATGCGATCATCTAAGATGGAGGGGCAACACAGGAGTAGGGGAAAAGAAGTTGTTATAGAATTATATGAAATCACGTGTATGAAATTTTTAAAATTGTAAAACATTATGAATTTAAAGAATCTTATATTGAATTCAGAAAAGAAGTAAAAAAAATTATAATCTAGCAACCTAAAATCCTATCAGACTTATAGAAAGCGAACATGTTTCACTTGAGCAATGATAATTATGCCTGTAATAATGATAGCAAATATTTATTTAAAATTTTATGTGCCAGCAATAGTTCTAAGTGATTTGAATATATCCTTCTTGTTCATTTCTGAAAAACATTATAAATATAATTTTATATATGACATTTATGATAGTGTCTAATTTGATATAGTGTCAAATTTTTCTCAAGATTTTGGTCTTGATTACTCTTTTCTTCTCCCACCTCAGTAAAATTGAGCAGTGATTATGATTCCCCAAGAACTAAACCATCATTTACATCTAAGACACCATTTCAGCATCTAACCCTTTCCTGAAATGCAGGTTAGTATTTACAGCTATCCATGGGAGTTTTCTTCATTAATATATTCCCCAAATCTTAAGATTTCCTTGTAGAAGGCTAAAATTAAATTAATTTTCTTCTTCCATATTCCCTGTTCCAAATCTGTTTGCTAATTTTTTTTTTTTTTGCTCCCACTGTGTATGAACACTGATTTACACCCAACCACAACTTTTGCATCAGGTTTCTTCCTCATTTTTTCTCCCTCCAAAAAACTCATACATGTTATCACTGTTTATAACTTTCTAAACTACCCCATGGTATTGCTGCCTCTGCACCCATTTCATTGGCCAAGATGCCTGCAGGAACCTTTAATTCCAGCTTCTCTCACAAACACCTGTCCTAAAAAGAACACTCAGAGTAACTAGCAGAAGTTTACCTTATGCGCCTGTTAGATAAGATCCCAATGGAAATAAAAGCCACTCAGTGGTGTCTGACTCCCTGCAACCCCATGGACTACATAGTCCATGAAATTCTCCAGGCCAGAATACTGGAGTAGGTAGCCATTCCCTTCTCCAGGGGATCTTTCCAATCCAGGGATCAAACCCTGGTATCCCACTTCGCAGGCCAATTCTTTACCCACTGAGCCACCAGGGAAGCAGAGTTTGCCAAAACCTTGCTTTTTTAAACGGACTCCAAAGCACTCTATCTACATTCCACCCTTTACTCCTAGTAAAGGCATGTACCCCAGGTACTGCCTTTCTCTCTATGTGCATTTTGCCTTGCCCTCCCCTCCCACTATGGTTTCGGAAGGCATTTCAGGTGCTTCTTCCAGAACCTGGGAGTAAAAAACTGCCTTATCTTATTTTCTCTTGCGGTCTGTTATTGAAACAGGGTACACCATCCAGCACCCTATACTCCATATCAGCATGAATTTAGCAAATTCATAAGTCACTGATGCCCATTGTTTTTACTTTTATCCTCTCTTGTCAATCTTTGGTAGTCATTTTGAAAGGTTATTGCTGAACCAGGAAAGACGCCAGGATTCTTGGCCTCCAAAGGTCAAGAATTCAATCCAGGGCCAGAGACGAGGCTTGATCACACAGGGCTTTTGTGTAATAAGGTTTTATTAAAGTATAAAAGAGATAGAGCTTCTGACATAGACATCAGAAGGGGGCAGAAAGAGTGCCCCCTTCCCTAGTGTTACCAAGGGAGTTATACACTTTAAATTAGTTATTACAATGAATCAAAAGAATGTCTGGAGGTTGTAAATATCTTACTAGAGCCACTCCCATAATTTACATTTTAAGATAACAGGATTAGCCAGTTTTTTTCCAGAAACTGTCCTCAAGCAGAATGCGCTATTGTTATATAATTCTTAGTACAGAGTTTAAACTGAGTTGCTTGTTGTGTAATCATCGGTTCCAGGCTTGGACAGTTCGAGGTTTTATGTGATAAGACCAAGAAATGTAGAGGAAGTTTGTTCTTTCCTCCTCCTTGAGAACCCCAGACCCCTCTCTCCTTGGGGACCCCCAGACTTCTTATCAACCTGCATAGGGATTGACCCTCTAAATTTCTTAGTTCAAGTCTGTGGTTTCCACCTTCCAATTTATCTTCCACAGCTCCAGCATTTAACATTTTAAAACAAACATTAGCACCTCAGCAGATACCTGGATTAAAAGCTTTGATATTTCCGTAATGCCTGAAATCCAAACTCAGCATACTTTATTAGCTGCTTTAAATTTGTTTTCAAAAAGTCTTTGGTGGGATTTCATTATGAGTTAGATTGTGTTCCCCAAAAAGATATGCACAAGTCCTAATTCTAGTACCTGTGAATGTGACATTATTTGCAAAAAGGGTCTTCGGTGATATAATCAAATTCAGGTTGACTGTTATTATATTAGGATGGGCCCCAAATCCAATAACAGGTGTCCTTAAAAGGATAAAGATATTGGAAAATATAAATGGAGAGGACATAGAGGGATGAAAGTCATGTGTTGTCAGAGGCAGAGACGGAAATGATGCAGCTACAGGTCAAGAAGTGCCAGAAGCTAAAGGAGACAGGAAGGATTCTTCTCTAGAGCTTCAAAGCGAGAAATGATTCCAGTCTTCAAGCGTCCAGAAATGTAAGAGAATGCCTTTCTTTTGTTTTTAACCACCAATATAGCTGCACTTTGTTAAGGCAGCCCTGGAAAGTTAATAGAGAGTCCTTCCTTTTCCCAAACCATACTGTGTGCTCTACATGCCTTTGATGTTGGTTGCCTGATAAAAATGTCTGCCTTCCCATTCTCCACAGCATACTCAGTTATTAATCCTTGACAAACTCCCTTCACCATTTCAGGTGAAATTATTTGGTTGTATCTGTGTTTCTTGGAAACATGTATAATCATTTACTAAAACAATTAAAAATATTTACTTGTTCATGTATTTCACTGTTGAACTGTAATTTTCCCTAGGAAATATTTCATTCCTAGTGAAACTGCCAGATGGCATTTTGAGGGGCTCCAAGAAGATCTGGTTCTTTATGTCTCAGCACAGAAATAATTCAGTGAGAGGTTAAGTGATAGATAAGAAGCAGTTTACTAACATCAGATATGAGGGTCGCACACAGGCATGCCAGAGGGAGTGGCCCCAAGAACTTAATGGGATACAGTTTTATAACCAAAGGAAAAGTGGAGAGGGAGAAAAGACCACTTTCTTCCTCATTCTTAAGTAGACATCAAGCTTCCATCATCAGCACCCTGTTCAGGTTGGGCAGGAGTTTTCTTGTCCCTATAAGGTCTAGCCGGGACTGTCATGACACTATGGAAATAGTATATTATATCTTAGTACAATGAAGTTCTTTCACTTTGAAATGTTGCCTTTCCATACTTTTTATTTTTTAATGTATGCAGAGCATATGTCCTAGGGATCATTAACTACTGAGCTCACTGGGCAAGGCAAGGGTCTCATGACAACGTTATTCTATCGTTTTGGAGTATGTCTCATGCTTCCACTGCATGGTTTTATTGCTGAGCAAGACTGCTTGTATTTGTTGTTAAGCAATCCTGTTTTCTTGAGTGATCATTAACTTACAGGTGTCTCTCATACATTTTTTCTTTGCTTACAATCCCCTAATGGGATTACCTATTTAATTACCTACTTTTTTCCTTTACATTGTCTCTGTCACTAACACCTAGGTAAGTATCTGACACAAAATACTATCCAATAATTTTTATTAAATGATTTAATGAATGGCATTTTCCATGTGTTCAAATGCATTATATGGGCTGACCATATACACAGATACTTAATTAACACTTTTAAATAAATACTCACATGTGACTTAAGAACATATTCTAGAAGATTAAAGATAATTGAGGTAGTAGAAAATTCTATAATATTAAATTTTGAAATTTAATATTAAATTTAACATTTGGAGCATCAACTATATCATCTCATTAAAATTAAACCCTTTTTAAATAATGAAATCAATAATTTTCTCATTTAACTTAAAATAGCATATGTTTATATGAATAATATTTAACTTATTGGAATTGTCAAGGGAAATAAAAAGCTTTCCAATCTAAATAAGATACATTAACATCTAACTGTATACAGATGTTCAGAGAAGCCACAGAAAGATAATTGCACTTTGTTACCAATTTAGCAATCTTTCCTGCTCTAATTAAAGGAGGAAATAAATTATCTTGTGAAGAAATTGCTCATAACATTAACAGTACAAATGCTAATTTAAATTATTTAGATATATGGTTTATTCTGTACCACATTAAAGGATTGTCACAAGTTTAGAAATAGTCTAAATATGTTTAAGAAAGTCACACACAAAAGGTAAATATTTTGTACTATTGATATTAAAGGGAAAATAAAACAAGAAAGAAGCAAATTATATAAAAATTTTAAGCTATCTCCTATTCCTAATCTAAAGAATGAGAAAAAGAATGAAACACAGAACAGGGACACAATTTGTCAAATGTTTCATCAACAAGAATAGAAAGTGATACAAGGACATTCTTGAGATAATCAATGAAATGTCAGCCATGGGAGGAGCGTGGCTAGTCTCACTGCTACAGTGTACAATTGATTGCTCAGGACTCTGTGGGGAATTGCTCAGCATAAGAGGAATACAAATTAGATCTCTCCACAGTTCAGACATGTGCAAAGCCCTCTCTCACATGAAGGAAAAGCTGTGAATTTGAAAATATCTTTGAGCTTATTATTTCATCCTCTGCCTGCACAATATAGTGAAACAGGGTAACATTCCCAGCACCTGGAGTAGGTAAATAAAACGAGAACAGTGGGTGGTGGTTAGAGAATAAATAAGAGTGATGAGAGAGACACTGGTAAACAGTGCAGATGGGGATATGAATCACCAGAATTTTAGGAAAATAAACAGTAATTGGAAGAGAATGCAGAACTCTAATGTGAGTTTAATGTTTACAGATCCTGTTGTTTTCCCTCTAGCCTAAAAGTTAGATGGAAAGACCAATAAAAAATAATTGGCATTCCTGCTTGGCTGTTCCTTTTACTCGGGTAAACTATAGAAATAAATATTAGAGAAGGTTTGCGATGAGCTGATTCTCTTGGTGCATTAAAGACACTGATGTCCCATCAAGAGCTCTGACAAAACTTATAACTGAAAGCAATTTGGATTGTTGGAAAAGGTGTGGTGACCCAGGGAGGCAGCTGGAATTCACGAATGCCACCAATGGCATCCTGCACACACTTAAGGGAGTTTTGTTTCTCCAAAACTAACACTGATGTTAATAATGTTAGAGAAATTGAGGTAAGTTTTATCTTAAATTTTTAAATGGCTTTGACCCATATATGCACATTTCGTCTATGTGTGATTTAGGATAGTAACAGATTTGAACATTAATTCTGTGATTAATTGGCTGTGACCCTAGTCAACTAACTTTGTGGAATTTGATGTCTTTATTGACAAAACAAGAACGTTAAAACCCTGCCTCATACCTGCATTTGCTTAAGTGAGGTGACATTTGTAAAGATAGTATCCTGTCATTTTTATTTATTCACTGAGTTGTGTCCGACTCTTGCAACCCCATGGACTATAACACTCCAGGCTCCTCTTTCCATGGAATTTCTCAGGCAAGAATACTGGAGTGGGTTGCCATTTCCTTCTCCAGGGGCTCTTCCTGACTCAGGGATAGAACCCCCAACTCAACTCCTGCATTGCAGGCAGATTCTTTACAACTGTGTCACCTGGGAAGACCATAATAATTCTAAGTCCTATAGTAATCTTTCTAAATACCAGTGCTCTAATTCATTAAGATATACCTTCTCTATCTACTTCTCAAATTGTTTCTAATGATATATCTTTTTTTTTATAAAAAAAGTTGAAAAAGCAACTTTTCATTTAACAACTCTATATACCGTGTTTCTTTTAATTTCTTCTATTGACTTTCATTCTTTCCACACTTTTACTTTAATTTGCTATTTATTTTTCTAAATTCTAAGGTGAATTCTTGGTTCATTGATTTTCAGTCCTGAGTCAGTCATTTTATTATATGTTTTAAAGAGATTATCTATTAAGATTACCTAATTGAATCAGTTGAGGTTTGACATGAAATATTTTTTATTAACATCATTTCACAGTGTTATTTAAAGCCCACTATGATTTGTTCCTTGACACATGAATTAACTAGGAGTGTATTGCTTAATTTCTAAGCATTAAATATTTTCTACGGTTTTTTGTTGTTGTTGTTACTGGGTTCTAGTTTAATTCTACTGCAAAGGCACACTCTGTATGCTTTATATCCTTTGTAATTGATTGAGAAAATAAAATTTAATGGACAGTAATTTTCAATCTGACTTCTCAACAGAAGAAAACAAAACAGAACACTTTTAAAATGCTGAATGAAAATAAACTCTCATCCCAAAACTCTAGTTCCAGTGCAAATACCCTTCAGAGAAATGATGCTTTTGAACTGTGGTGTTGGAGAAGACTCTTGAGAGAGTCTCTTGGACTGCAAGGAGATCAGACCAGTCAATGCTAAAGGAAATCAATCCTAAGTAGTCATTGGAAGGACTGATGCTGAAGCTCCAATACTTTGGCCACCTGATGCGAAGAACTGACTCATTAGAAAAGACCCTGATACTGGGAAAAAACTGAAGGCAGGAGGAGAAGGGGATGACAGAGGATGAGAGGTTGGATGGCCTCCCTGACTTGATGGACATGAGTTTGAGCAAGTTCTGGGAGCTGGTGATAGACAGAGAAGCCTGGCATGCTGCAGTCCATGGGGTCAGAAAGAGTTGGACATGACTGAGTGACTGAACTGAACTGAAAGATAGACCCACACTGAAGAAAATTCTAGACAGAGTACTGTAGGTAGAAGAATCAATGCTTTTCAGACTGTCTGATTCATTAAAAGTTGCGAGTTTTCTTAATGTTCCTGTTGGACCTGTATCTGGAATTTGTTTAAAGAGTAGCAAGGCTCTACAATGCTTCCTTTTATGTTTTATTATTTACAAACTATTAGAAACAGATCAACAAGATGGTGACTTGTCAATAGGCTTGCATCTGAATGATATCACTGAGTAGAGCCTCCCATGATGCCTTTGTTTAATAGCTTTGGCAATCATATTTCTTCCTCTAAACTTAATTTTTTCATAAGATAATAAAAAGTTTTGTATAAGCAATATAATCAATGCATGCTTCTTTTCACAATTATAATCAGTGATTTCATGTTTTCTTTTTTAATGTAGAATTTTCCAGTGGTTCACACTTAATCCCCTTTTCTCTGTAGTCTTCTATGCTTCCTTTCTTTTTCCAAAAAAAAAGAATGCTGAATTTTCAATGGTACATATTTAATATTCTTTACTATGATATTTTTTAATGATGTCTTTCATTTCCTTTTTGGATCCCAAGGGGATAGATCACAGGAAGAGTGATGTTGAAACCCTGTTCATATTGCTCCCTTAGTGATCAAGGGAAAACATTCCGTATTTAATAGTTCCATCACAGACACACCAATCCTGAACCATAACTGGAAAATTATAGACCAAGATATTGAAGAAAGACTTTTTCCTTTGTGTTTTTATCTAGTACTTCTTTCTATTTCACAGTAAATGTAGTTTGCTCTGAAAAAAAAAAAAAAGATTGGTTTGAACATACAAATAGACTAACATCATTTTCTACTTTTTGTTGCTTTATATTAGTTAGATTTTCTTCCAAAAATCAAAATTATTCCAGATACTTTAAACAGAAAGACCTTTAATCTAGGAATTTTACAAAATAATTGGAAAGACTGCATGAGCAAAAATCAGGAAGTCACTACTGAACCTATTGGTTACGGGATAAGAAAGTCAGGATGAAAATGCCACCCTAAATCTGCAGTTGCCTTAAGCACTCAGAAAGGTGTTGACTGAAGGAGATACCTATGCCCTCATAGGTTTTTCTTGCTGAATAAAAGAATAAAACATCAGTCAGATGGTCTTGGCTTCCTTTCTGCCTTCTATGTCTTCTAAGTTCATAAAATCAGTAACAGCTAATCTGCATCTTGAATATCTAGCAAGAGATGCTGGAAAATTAGTTTTTAGACATAGAGCAAGGCATATAGGAGAAGCAAATGGATATTGAGAATTAAGAAAGCATATTCAACATGATGAAAATGTCTCTATTTTAATAAGGAACACTTTTCAAAAGCGTTGTTAGTTTTGCTTTTCCATTTTGGAAGATAAGAGTATATTTAATGGTGATGATATCTCTGTTTTATTAATCGCCAGTAAAAACATTGACCAAAATATTGCCTTGGATACACATTGGATTTTCATCTGAATATCTGGTACATTTTTATTATATCCTGGGTGCATATCATTGATTCATGTTCTCCTCTGAAGTTAGAGGCTTCTGATTAATTTTATGTTTTGAGTTATACTTAGTACTGTTACCATCCTCATGCAAACAACTAATGACTCTAAATTTACATATATTGACATTTGAAATAACCAATCATATTCCTATCCTGGCTGCATGTTTCTCTTTTCCATGGTATATATATATATATATATATTTTTTTTTTTTTTCCCTGAAAATCCAAGCAGTAGTTTTATAGACAATAAGAGAGGGTCTATGTCATTCACTGTCTTACTTTATTCTTTTCCTTAAAGTCCATATTGCCAGTTTTACAGCAATTATTGGAATAACCTAATGGATTTAATAGCTAAAAATATGGAAGGATAGAGTACCTGACTTGGAGAACAGATTGCCCATCATGCTTGATAATGATGTGAACCATCATGGTTGATAATGATGTGAACCATGCCTAAAAGCCTACATTATTAACTGGTCTCTTTGACTTTTCTAGATAGAAAATCTTTCTCCATCTCAGCCTTTCAAGGGTTCATTTTGATCTGGGCTTCAATAATGGAAAGCAGCATAGGATCAGGCTCAATTTCCCATAGTATAACTTCACCTGAGTCTTTCATCACAGTTCTGTACTTTTCCCATCTCTATGAACTCTGAGAAGGGAATTGGGATAAGAGGCTAGCTTTTAACTGACTTCGCTAATTTATAAATTGTTCATAATTATACATTGCTTAATAATATCTCATTAGCATGTTTGTCATATGAACAATGTTATAATAATATTAGAAAGGAAACAAAAAAGGAAATAACATTCTTTTCCTAACTTATAAGCACCATAATAGGCAAGGAATATTATTTGAAACACTTCATTTTACTCACTATATTCCCTTTATATATTCCTTATCACGTTGACTTTCTTTCCTACACTAATGATAAATGACAGGGAAAGGTAGTAACAGAAATCTGACAATGACTGTGAATGTGCATATCAACCTGGACAGAAAGTAATGTGAAGTGACTGAATTAGGATTGTAATGAGGATGGTATAAATTAATATGATTTTCTAGCTTTGTTTAAAGAGATGGATTTTGCACCATTCCTAGCTTATTATAATTTTTGTCATAAAAATGATTCACTGAATAGCAATACCTAAAACACACCTTGTTTTTGAATTATACTTCTATTGCATATTGCCACATCTTCAAGTTTAAAATAAAGAATCTGATTGACCTGCAAATATTCCTGCATCATTCAAACAATTGAGAAGAAATATCCTGGCACAAAATACCAGCTTAAATATTTGCTTTAAAATTTTTTCATTCTTTTTAAAAATTAAATTTAATTGAAATGATCTGAAGTATAATTTTCCACCTACTTTTCTAAATCCATTTTAAAATACACACTGCCAAGTCCCTGTAATTTCTAAGAAGTATAAATATATAGTATTTTTCTACATGTTTGACAGAAGATGTCTTGTGATTTTTGATATTTGGAAAGATGAGAGAGAAGACCTTGTGAAACAGATATATCAAATTATAGTCAGAGTTTTATAGATATTTAACCTTCTTCCTGTTTAGGCTCCTAGTTGCTATGGTGATGAAAAGTGCTGAATCCTTTAAGGCTTACTGGAACAATGAGATGAGGTTATTTTCTAATTTGTGTAAAAATCATAAGACTTATACTTTAAAGCAAAGCTAAGGAAATTAAATAACTTCTACTAGCTATGGAAGAAGAGGTCCTAATATAAAAATATATACTATAGAAGCAATGATAGGATGCTATTAAACTGTCATATTGAAAAGATAATATGAATTATTAAAAAATCAGAAAATAGAGAAATGAATAAACTTATGTTGATCTAACCACCTTCCCATCCAATGTAGTCTTCAAATGAGTGGGAGCAAATAGTGGAAAAGCCAATGAAGTAGTGCTTTATAAGTTGAGGCTCTAGAACCAAATTTTAACATCAAAATAAAAAATAGCTGAGTCATAAATGTGGTTCAGTAAATTCTCTTTCTTGAACTCATAATTACCATAGCTAAAAATAACTAAGTTGAAGTAATATAATTTAATGCTTCAGTGGCATGAAGATGTATGTTCACCAACAGTCAGCCAAAAAAAAAAAGAAAAAGAAAAAAAAATCAAACAACAAAAATAATAAAAATCAGTTGCTGATGCCTACCACAGAATGGGCTGAAACTGTATGCTCTAGACCTTCTCAGATCTTAGCATAAATTCTTTGTCTTGATACTAAAGAATGAGAATAAAACATTTCTTCACAGAGATTTTCCTAAATGAGCAGCTGTAGTCATTATCATTTTCATAATAAAAAAAGCAAAAGAGTTAATGGAACAAGTCTCATAAGCACTGATAGCCTAGCCTTGTTAAAACTTTTCATATTCACACTAGAATGTCCTTCAAACTGATCCATTCAAACTGAAACCTTTTTTTTGTGAATAGAGAAATAATATGGCAAGAAAACATATAAGATATCTTTGCCTTAGGTGCAGCTATTCAGCACTCATTATCTGTTAGGTAAATTGACAGATACACTAAGTCCTCTAGATGTTTGAAGAAAAATAGACAGATTTCTAATTGAACAAGAAGGCACATTGCAGTGAAGGTTATAGAAGAAACACAATGGCAATGACGCTGAGACTTCTGTTCCAATTCAGAATCATTGCATTCCCTGTGATGTGGATGCACACTAATATATAGGTCAGTTGAAGGTAACAATAGCAACCTTAAGATCAAAATTACATTTTCAGTTGATGATGCTCTCCCAACAGTTTAACACCTAGAGAATTTATTTGGACAGCACTCAGTTGTCAAAAGTCTGAAGTACTTTATTTTCCCCTTGTTAAATTCTGATTGTCCACTTCACTATCCCTCTCCAAAGCCCATTTATCTAGTAACCTTGACCAGATTTAACCTTGCTCAATATACACATTGAGGGTGGGAACAAGAAGATGAACCGTGGATAAGAACTCACTGAAGCTGATAGGAATCATTTCTTTTAGCAACATGATAACATAATCACACCATGACAGGACACATGAGATTCTAGGAGGTGACTTTCAGGACAAAGTCTAGCAGCAGTGACACTTTCCAAACTCAAGGACCCCTTCAAACTTGCAAATATTTTCTCGAAGTAGCTGATATTTCTTCTTTGAAAATACAGAAACAATCTTTTGTGCCCAATAACATTTGGGTATGGAGTATTTCATAGAAGTTAACTACTATAATATGAGGTACTGAAGATATATAGAATAATGGTCTTCTGAGTTAAGCAATGTGCTTTATAGGATTTCTACACATACACGTGATTACAGTAGTATTTCATGCCAAAATTCTATACTATTTTTCTTTTTACTTCTGCTTCTTTGTCTATAGAGCATTATAATTCATGTTACAAAATGTGCCTTGTGATAAGTACACAAAATAATTGTATCAGTAAGATGTTATATATAATTTACCAATATATTTCCAATATAAATTACTTTTGTGATATTCTTAAGACTCACATTATTTGGTCCCAGTCATTTAAATGTGCAGATGCATGTGATTATATCATTGAAAGTACCAAATTTTCTTTCTATGAACTGAGGGAAAAATAAGTAGAGAAATAGGTAAACACTTAGAAGTGGCATAGAGTTAAATCAAGAGAAGTGAACATTTTAAAGATTTAAATATTTAAAGAACAATTTAAATATTTAAAGAAAAATTTAAAGAACAATTTTACACAGTCTGTCATAAGCTAGCAAGATTTATGGGTAAGAGTTCATAAATGCAGGATTTTTCTTTTACTTTTGATACTGTAATTGTTCAATGTCTTTTCTGTTCTTTATTGCTATCAGTTAATCTGAAAAATTATAGATTATACAGTATGGCAACATAGACTCTGACTTTTTAAAGTATTGTCATTTAAATTTGCATCTTTTTTTGAGGGAAAAAATTCATAATAAATAATCAGAAAGTGTGTGTGTGTGTGTGTTTGTGTATGTTTTCTCTTCTAACCTAACTTCTAAATGTATAATATGGAGCAAGTTCTTCCTCTTCCCTTAGTTGAAGATTCTGACCCTTCTCTGGTCACTACTGATAAGAACAATGGTTTATAATAACTCTTAAGATATAGTTACAGATCTGAATCAGTCCTTAGAGTTCAGTCACACTTATTTAAGGTTAAATCTTATATAAAACCATAGTTACCCCTACTTGCATCACTGGAGCTTGCTTCAGGCAGAACATTTTAGACTTTGGTCTGTCTAGATTCCTTACTGAATCACTCCCATCCTTCCTCATTTGCCTTCTCAAAGTGCCTGACTCTTCTGGGAAACAAGGGAGAGGAAAGACAAGGGCAATGGAGAACTTCTTAATCCATTCTTTCATAAATATATTGCTTATTCTTTGAGTTTGACATTGAAGAGTAAAGGTGGCGTTTACTATCAGGGAGCTTGTTCCAGGATCAAGTCAGCATTGTCTTTTTGTTTGGTTTCCTGCATCACTGCAGATATTGCTTCTTTGGTTACCCACCCCATCCCAAAATTGTGTTAAGATTCCATAGTAACTTTAGGTGATCCTCTTGTGTATTGTTCAAGATATTTCCAGCTAGACTTTTATAAGTGATCACCTTGTTTCTTGAATTTTTCTTCCTCTGCATTTCTGTGGATAAACTCTCTGAATGCAAGCTGCCCAACACAGAAAAATATTCTTCAAAACTGCAGAGAAAATGGTCACCAGACTTTTATTTTAACATGCTCTTGGCTAGAGTCTATGATGATGAAGTTCTTGTTTCAACTTAGCCAAGCCATGGTGCCCAGGTTTCTGTTTAAAAACCAATTGAGATCATTAAAACGTGAGGATTTAGGGAAGACGGTGAAATAGGAAATGCTGGGAGCCTGTGTCTCTTCCTAAACAACAATTGCACTTCATAATCTATCTGCAGTAAGTCGATTGGAGATCTTAGTGTATTGAAGGTTTGCAAGTTCCAGGGGAAAGCTTGATTGAGAATTGTAGTTAACTTTTGTCAATTTCAACTATTAGCTTGGTAGCAGCTACCTCTCCCCCATCTCTTAGCCCAGTGGCAGGTAGTGCTGAACAATATCCTGGAGCACACTGCAATCAGCATGCAGGAGTCAGGGTGAGAAAAAGGATTCTGCCTTTAAATAATGAAGAGTTATCCTTCAATTGCTGATTGCTCCTTCTGATCACAAAGGGTGAAGAAACAAGCAGCTACTGTTGTTATATTGATGTCCAAAACTCAGCTTCTCTGTACATATGTGTTGAATCAAATTCAGACAGAATTTTGGGTGAGGTAGAAAAGGATAGCTTTATTGCTTTGCCGGGCTTCCCTGATGACTCATATGGTAAATAATCTGCCTGCAACGCAGGAGACCTGGGTTTGATCCTTAGGTTGGGAAGATCCCCTGGAGGAGGGCATGGCAACTCACTCCAGCAGTCTTGCCAGGAGAATCCTCATAGAAAGAGGAGGCTGGTGGGCTACAGTTGATGGGGTCACAGAGAGTTGGACAGGACTGAGTGACTAGGAACAGCACATTGCTTTGCCAGGCAAAGGGGATCACAGTGGGCTCAAGCCCTTGTAACCATGTGTCCATCAACTTGGAGAATATAATGAGAAGTTTTATATTAATTTTCCAAGGAGGGCATAATCACCTCATGGACATTCTTCTGATGAGTTTGTAGTAGGGTAAGTAGAATCCTGAATTTAGCATTCGGAGTTCATGATCTGAGCCATAGTCAGCTCCAGGTCTTGTTTTTGCTGACTGTACACAACTTCTCCATCTTTGGCTGCAAAGAATATAATCAATCTGATTTTGGTATTGATCAGCAGGTGAAGTCCATGTGTAGAGTCCTCTTGTGTTGTTGGAAGAGGGTGTTTGGTATAACCAGTGTATTCTCTTGGCAAAACTCTATTAGCCTTTGACTTGCTTCATTCTGTATTCCAGGCCAAATTTGCCCATTATTCCAGGTATTTCTTGACTTCCTACTTTTGCATTCCAGCCCCCTATAATGAAAAAGACATCTTTTATGGGGTGTTAGTTCTAGAAAGTCTTGTAGGTCTTCATAGAACCGTTCAATTTCAGCCTCTTCAGCATTACTGATCAGGGCATAGACTTGGATTACTCTGATTTTGAATGATTTTCCTTAGAAACGAACAGAGATCATTCTGCTATTTTTGAGATAGCATCCAAGCAAGCATTTAGGATTCTTTTGTTGACTATGATGGCTACTCCTTTTCTTCTAAGGGATTCTTGCCCACAGTTGTATATATAATGGTCATCTGAGTTAAATTCACCCATTTCAGTCCATTTTAGTTCACTAATTTATAAAATGTCAATGTTTACTCTTGCCATCTCCTGTTTGACCACTTCCAATTTGCCTTGATTCATGGACCTAACATTCCAGGTTCCTATGCAATATTGCTCTTCATACCATTGGACTTTAATTCCATCACCAGTCACATTCACAGCTAGCTGTTGTTTTTGCTTTGGCTCCATCTCTTCATTCTTTCTGGAGTTAGTTCTCCACTGATCTCCAGTAGCATATTGGGCCCTACCAACCTAGGGATTCCATCTTTCAGTGTGCTATTTTTTGCCTTTTCATACTGTTCATGGGGTTCTCATGGCAAGAATACTGAAGTGGTTTGCCATTTCCTTCAGCAGTGGAACAAGTTTTGTCAGAAATCTCCACCATGACCTGTCCATCTTGGGGGGGCAGTACATGGCATGGGTCATAGTTTCATTGAGTTAGACAAGGCTGTGGTCCATGTGATTAGATTGGTTAGTTTTCTGTGACTGTGGTTTTCAGTCTGTCTAACCTCTGATGGAGGAGGGTAAGACTTATTCAGACTTAAATTGAAGAAAACAAGAAAAACCACTAGACCATTCAGGTAAGACCTAAATGAAATTGCTTATGACTATACAGTGGAAATGACAAATAGATTCAAGGTATTAGATCTGATAGCCAGAGTGCCTGAAGAACTATGGATGGCAGTTTATGACATTGTAGAGGAGGCAGTGATCAAGACCATTCCCAAGGGAAAAAAAAATGCAAAAAGGCAAAATGCTTGTTTGAGGAAGCCCTACAAACAGCTATGAAAAGAAGAGAAGTGAAAGGCAAAGGAGAAAAGGAAAGATATACCCATTTGAATGCAGAATTCCAAAGAATAGCAAGGAGAGATAAGAAAGCCTTCCTCAGTGATAAATGCAAAGAAATAGAGGAAAACAATAGAATGCGAAAGACTAGAGATCTCTTCAAGAAAATTAAGATAGCAAGGGAACATTTCATGCAAAAATGGGCACAATAAAGGTCAGAAATGGTATGGACCTAACAGAAGGAGAAGATATTAAGAAGAAGTGGCAAGAATACACAGAAGAACTGTACAAAAAAGATCTTCAGGACCAGATAATCATGATGGTGTGATCACTTGCCTAGAGCCAGATATTCTGTAATGTGAAGTCAAGTGAGCCTTAAGAAGTGTCACTATGAACAAAGCTAGTGGAGGTGATAGAATTCCAATTGAGCTATTTCAAACCCTAAAAGATGATGCTATGAAAGTGCTACACTCGATACGGCAGCAAATTTGCAAAACTCAGCAGTGGCCACAGGACTGGAAAAGGTCAGTTTTCATTCCAATCCCAAAGAAAGGCAATGCCAAAGAATGCTCAAACTACTGCACAATTGCACTCATCTCACACACTAGCAAAGTAATGCTCAAAATTCTCCAAGCTGGGCTTCAACAACATGTGAACTGTGAACTTCCAGCTGTTCAAGAACAACTTGAACCAGAATGTTCAAGCTGGTTTTAGAAAAGGCAGAGGAACCAAAGATCAAATTGCCAACATCCACTGGATCATCAAAAAAGCAAGAGAGTTCCAGAAAAGCATCTATTTCTCCTTATTGACTATGCCAAATCCTTTGACTGTGTGGATCACACAAACTGGAAAATTCTGAAAGAGATGGGAAAACCAGACCACCTGATCTGCCTATTGAGAAATCTGTATGCAGGTCAGGAAGCAACAGTTAGAACTGGACATGGAACAGGCTGATTCCAAATCAAGAAAGGAGTATCTCAAGGTTATATATCATCACCCTGATTATTTAACTTATATGCAGAATACATCATGAGAAACACTGGGCTGGATGAAACACAAGTTGGAACAAGATTGCTGGGAGAATTATCAATAACCTCAGATATGCAGATGACACCACCGTTATGGCAGAAAGTGAAGAAGAACTAAAGAGCCTCTTGATGAAAGTGAAAGAGAAGAATGAAAAAGTTGGCTTAAAGCTAAACATTCAGAAAACTAAGATCATGGTATCTGGTCCCATCACTTCATGTCAAATAGATGGGGAAACAGTGGAAACAGTGG
>NW_011495026.1:10523761-10528765 GCF_000754665.1 Bison bison bison | reverse complement strand
TGCAGATGGTGACTGCAGCCATGAAATTAAAAGATGCTTGCTCTTTGGAAGGAAAGTTATGACCAACCCAGACAGCATATTAAAAAGCAGAGACATTACTTTGTCAAGAAAGGTCCATCTGGTCAAGGCTATGGTTTTTCCAGTAGTCATATATGGATGTGAGAGTTGTACTATAAAGAAAGCTGAGCACTGAAGAATTGATGCTTTTGCACTGTGGTGTTGGAGAAGACTCTTGAGAGTCCCTTGGTCTGCAAGGAGATCCAACCAGTCCATCCTAAAGGAGATCAGTCCTGGGTGTTCACTGGAAGGACTGATGTTGAAGCTAAAACTCCAATACTTTGGCCAGCTAATGTGAAGAGCTGACTCATTTGAAAAAATTGAAGGCGGGAGGAGAAGTGGATGACAGAGAATGAGATGGTTGGATTGCATCAACTCCTGGATTGAGTAAATTCCAGGAGTTGGTGATGGACAGGTAGGCCTGGCATGCTGCAGTCATTGGGATCACAAAGAGTTGGACATGACTGAGCAACTGAACTGAACTGAACTGAAGAGGGAATTTTACAGCAATACAACCCTACCTCTCCAATAAGAGAAACCTCAAATAAACAACCTCTCTTTACATATACAGGAAAAAAAAGAGAAAGAATAAAAACAACAATAACAATAAAAAACCCAAAGTTAGTAGAAGGAAAAGAATCATAAAGATCAGGCTGACATAAATGAATGGAAACAAAGAAAATGATAGCAAAGATCAATGAAACCAAAAGCTGCTTCTTTGGGAAGATAAGCAAATTGAGAAGTTATTAACCAGTGTCATCAAGAAAAAAAAGTGGGGGGAGAGATTTCAAATCAATAAAGTTAGAAATGAAAAGGGAGAAGTTACAACTGACACCACAGAAATGCAAAGGATCATAAGAGAACACTACTAGCAATTTTATGCCAATAAAATGGACAACCTGGAAGAAATGGGCAAATTCTTAGAAAGATATAACCTCCCAAAGGTGAACCATGAAGAAATAGAATATATGGATTTACCAATCATAAGTTATGAAATTGAAATTGTGTTTAAAATCTTCCCACAAACAAAGTCCCAGATCAAATGGCACAAATTCTATCAAATATTTAGAGAAAAATAACACCTACTCTTCTCAAATTCTTCCAAAAACTGACAGAGGAAGAAAAACTCCCAAGCTCCTTTTACAAGGCTACCCTAATACCAAAACATAGGATACCACACACAAGAAGAAAACTATAGATCATTATCATGGAATACAGATGAACAAAATGCAAAAATCTTCAACAAAGTACCAACGAAAGAATCCATCAACACATTAAAAGGATCATACACAATGATCAAGTGGGTTTTATCCCAGAACGCAAGGATTCTTCAATATACACACATTAAACAATGTGCTGCACCCTATTAACAAATTGAAGAATAAAAGCCATGTTATCATCTTAATAGATAAGATAAAGAATTTGACAAAATTCAACACCCATTAATGATAGAAATTCTTGAGAAAATGGGTATCAAGTGCAACTGTTGTTACTGTTTAGTCACTGAGTCATGTCTGACTCTTTTGTAAACCCATGGAGACCACCATGCCTCTCTGTTCCTGGGATTTCCTAGGCAAGAATACTAGAATTGGTTGCCATTTTCTTCTCCAGGGAATCTTCATGACCCAAGGATCAAACCTTCATCTTCTGCATTCACAGGCAGATTCTTTACCACTGAGCCACCAGGGAAGCCCTTAGGGAAACTATCTCAATATAATAAAGGCTGTATATAACAAATCCACAGGAAATATAATTTTCAATGGTGAAAAACTAAAATATTTCCTCCAAGATCTGGAACAAGACAAGGATGTCCACTGTTACCACTATTATTCAACATAGCTTTGGAAATCCTAGTTACAACAATGAGAGTAGGAAAAGAAATAAAATGAGTCCAAATTGATAAGAAGCAAAAATGTCACTGCTTGTACATTAAAAAAAATCCTAGAGATACCACCAGAAAGCTACTAGAGCTAGTCAATAAATTTGATAAAGTTACAGGATACAAACTTAATACACAGAAATCTCTTGAATTTATATACACTAACACAGACATTAAGGCTATAATCCCATTTACTATCACTACAAAAAGAACAAAATACCTAGGAATAAGCCTACCTAAGGAGGCAAAAGATCTGTATGTGGAAAACAATAAGATGCTGATGAAAGAAATTAAAGACAACACAAACAGATGGAGAGATAAATCATGTTCTTGGATTGAAAGAGTCAATATCATGAAAATAAGTAGAATATCCAAAGCAATCTGAAGATTCAATGCAATCCCTATTATGTTACCAATGTAATTTTTCACAGAATTAGAACCAAAAAAAGATTAAAATTTGTATGGAAATTTTAATTTTAAACACAAAAGACCTCAAATAGCCAAAGCAATCTTGAGAAAGAAAAATGGAGCTGAAAGAATGAGCTTCCCGACTTCAGACTATACTACAAACTTATAGCAATCATGATGGCATGATACTGGCACAAAAACAGAAATATAGGTGTATGAAAGAAATTAGAAAATCCAGACATAAACCCACTTATCTATGGTCAATTAATCTATGACAAAGGAGGCAAGAATCTACAATGGAGAAAAGACAGTATCTTCAATAGTGTGGCTTGGAAAACTGGACAACTACATGTAAAATTAGAACACTCCATAACACCATTAATAAAAATACAGTCAGACTTGAACAAAGACATAAATATAAGGCCATCTACTATAAAATTCTTAGAGGAAATCATAGGCAGAACACTCTTAAAAGTATATCACAGCATGATCTTTCTTGGACCACCTCTTAGAATGATGAAAATAAAAACAAATGGGACCTAATTAAACTTTAAACCTTTTGCCCAGCAAAGGAAGCTATGAATAAAACAAAAATATCACCCTTAGAATGGGAGAATATGTTTGCACATGAAACCAATAAGGGTTTAATTTCCAATATACACAAACAGTTCATGTAGCTTAATATCAAAGAACAAACCACCAATCAAAAAATGGGCTGAAGATCTAAGCATACATTTATCCAAAGATCACACACAGATGGCCAACAAACACATGAAAAGATGTTCAACATCCTAATTATTAGAGAAATGCAAATAAAACTATAATGAAGCTATCTCCTCACACCTGTCAGAATGGCCATCATGAAAGTCTTCAAACAATAATGATGGAGAGAGTGTGGATGAAAGGAAACCCTCCTACACTGTCAGTGGGAATGTAAATTGGTAAAGCTACTACGGAGAACAATATGGAAGTTCCTTAAGAAACTAATGATAGAGCTAAGATATGACCCTGTAAACCCATTCCTAGGCATTTATCCAGAGAAAATTATAATTCAGAAGTATGCATGTACTCTGATGTTCATTGCAGCACTCTTAACAATAACCAAGACATGAAAGCAACCAAAATGTCCATGGCAGAGGAATGGATGAAGAAGATACAGTACTTGTATACTGTGGCATATTACTCAAAATAAAATGGAACACAATAGTGCCATTTTCAGAGACATGGATGGAACTAGAGATTATCATACAGAGTGAATTAAATCAAAAAAGATAAAAACAAGTATTGTATAGTATCACTTATATGTGGAATCTAGAAAAATAGTACAGATGAACTAATTGGCAAAGCAGAAATATAGTCATAGATGTAGGGTACAAACATGATTTCTAAATTGGGAAGGGGGAGGCAGGATGAATTGGGAGGTTGGGATTGAGATATGCACCCTGCTACATATAAAATAGATAGTTATAACCTACTGTTTAGTACACAGAATCCTAGTCAGTGATCTGTGGTGACCTACATTGGAAGGAAACCTGAAAAAGAGTGGGTATATGCACACATAAAACTGAAGCATTTTGCTGTACACCAGAAGCTAATACAACATTGCAAAGCAACTACATTCCAATAAAATGTAATGAAAGAAAAAAGACAAGAGGAACAAAATACATAGGAGAAATTGAAAAGTCACCAGAAATTCTCAGGAAAAGGAGCACATTCAGAAAAGGCAGAAAGGAGCAAAGAAAATATTTGAAGAACTAATGGCTTAAAACTTCCCCAGTTTTATAAAGACATGAATATAAGCATTCAGAAATTTCAACAAACTACAAGTGAGATGAACTTATAGGGACCTATACAGAGATACATCATAAATGAATTTCAAAAGCCAAAAGGAAGAGAAATTTGAAAGCAGCAAAATTGAAAAACCTAATAAGATTATCAGCAGATTTCTCATTAGAAACTTTGGAAGCCAAAAGCAGTTGACTAACATGCAAAATGTTAAAAATAATCTGAAACTGTCAAGCAAGAACCATATATCTATCCTTCCAAAGTGAGGGAAAATTCAGAAATTTCAGAATCTCAAAGAATCTTTTTTTTTTTTATTAGACTGTCCCTAAAAGAAATGTTGAAGGAAGTCCTATCAGCTGAAATTTAAAAACATTAGACAGTAATTTGAATCCTTATGAAGAAACAAATATCTCAGTAAAGATATACATTCATAATTGCAAAAGGTAGTGACAACATAGAAGTGGTATATGTCACTCCACATTTTGTGTTCTGTATAATGTGAGAAACCAATACATTAAAAAATATTCATCTAAAAGCTGGTATTATTTCAACTTTGGTTTGTAATTCTACACTTTGTGTTCTAAGAGATTAATGAGAGATTAATTAATTTAAGGGATTAATGATTTTAAATAATGATTAGCTTGTATTTTGCAGCACACATTGTAAAGATCAAATTTTGTGATATCAACAATGGAGAGGAATGGGGATGGGGCTGGAGCTATAAAAGGACAGAGTCTGTGTGCGTTACTAAAAGTAAACTGCTTTAAATTCAACTTAAATGTTGTAACTTGAGGATGGAAAGTGTAATCTCACAAAGAAAATAGCTATACAATCAGATCAGATCAGTTCAGTCGCTCAGTCATGTCCGACTCTTT
>NW_011495026.1:10523192-10523661 GCF_000754665.1 Bison bison bison | reverse complement strand
TTTGGCCACCTCATGTGACAAGTTGACTCATTGGAAAAGATCCTGATGCTGGGAAAGATAAAAGGCAGGTGGAAAAGAGGACAACAGTGGAAGAGATGGTTGGATGATATCTTCGACTCATCGGACATGAATTTGGGCAAGCTCCGGGAGATGGTGAAGGACAGTCTGGCATGCTGCAGTTCATGGGGTCACAAGAAGTCGGACATGACTGAGCAACTGAACAACAACAATAAGGAAAGGAGACCCCTTTAAAATGAAATATTTCCTAGTTATGACCAAGGAAGTCATGTGGTCTCTTAAGGGCAAGGGTTCCAGGTAGAGAGAATGGCACTGCTCAGCAAGTTTCAGAAATAGAAGAAGCCATTGATTTATGTGGTGAGAGAGGAGAGTGATGGAGACAAATTCTGTGATACAGAAAAACACTAGGAGGAGGGAGGTGAAGGATGATGCAGAATAACTCAAGACAGAG
>NW_011495026.1:10522173-10523092 GCF_000754665.1 Bison bison bison | reverse complement strand
GCTCAGTCATGTCCGACTCCTTGCGACCCCATGAATCGCAGCACGCCAGGCCTCCCTGTCCATCACCAACCCCCAGAGTTCACTGAGACTCACGTCCATCGAGTCAGTGATGCCATCCAGCCATCTCATCCTCTGTCGTCCCCTTCTCTTCTTGCCCCCAATCCCTCCCAACATCAGAGTCTTTTCCAATGAGTCACCTCTTAAAATACTGGAGTTTCAGCTTTAGCATCATTCCTTCCAAAGAAATTCCAGGACTGATCTCTTTCAGAATGGACTGGTTGGATCTCCTTGCAGTCCAAGGGACTCTCAAGAGTCTTCTCCAACACCACAGTTCAAAAGCATCAGTTCTTCGGTGCTCAGCCTTCTTCACAGTCCAACTCTCACATCCATGCATGACCACTGGAAAAAACATAGCCTTGACTAGACGGACCTTTGTTGGCAAAGTAAGTCTCTGCTTTTGAACATGCTGTCTAGGTTGGTCATAACTTTCCTTCCAAGGAGTAAGCGTCTTTTAATTTTATGGCTGTAGTCAACATCTGCAATGATTTTGGAGCACCCCCCGCCCCTGCAAAATAAAAGTCAGTCATTGTTTCCACTGTTTCCCCATCTATTTGCCATGAAGTGATGGGAGCGGATGCCATGATCTTCGTTTTCTGAATGTTGAGCTTTAAGCCAACTTTTTTACTCTCCTCTTTCACTTTCATCAAGAGGCTTTTTAGTTCTTCTTCACTTTCTGCCATAAGGGTGGTGTCATCTGCATATCTGACGTTATTGATATTTCTCCCAGCAATCTTGATTCAAGCTTGTGTTTCTTCCAGTCCAGGGTTTCTCATGATGTTCTCTGCATATAAGTTAAATAAACAGGGTGACAATATACAGCCTTGACGAACTCCTTTTCCTATTTGGAACCAGTCTGTTG
>NW_011495026.1:10521649-10522073 GCF_000754665.1 Bison bison bison | reverse complement strand
CCAGTCCAGGTTCGATGAAGGATACAGGAAGCTTGGGGCTGGTGCACTGAGATGACCCAGAGGGATGGTATGGGGAGGGTGGTGGGAGGGGGGTTCAGGATGGGGAACACGTGTACACCCGTGGCAGAAGCATGTTGATATATGGCAAAACCAATACAATATTGTAAAGTAAAATAAATAAATAAATAAATAAAAGAAATAAAAAAAATAAGATATAATTTTAAAAAACAGGAAAAATCCATATTTTACAGAAGAGTGGCAGAATTTTCCTAAATCACACACCAAATTGCCCTGGTATTAACATCTTTAACTGCAGTACAATTATCTGAACCATGAAACTAACCATGAAACTAGTAGGATAATCCTGTTATCTACTCCAGATACTACCTGAATTATGCAATTTTTTTTCAGTAGTGTTCTTTTT
>NW_011495026.1:10516238-10521549 GCF_000754665.1 Bison bison bison | reverse complement strand
CTTCCAGTCCAGGGTTTCTCATGATGTACTCTGCATATAAGTTAAATAAACAGGGTGACAATATACAGCCTTGACGAACTCCTTTTCCTATTTGGAACCAGTTCTGTTGTTCCATGTCCAGTTCTAACTTATGCTTCCTGACCTGCATACAAATTTCTCAAGAGGCAGATCAGGTGTCTGGTATTCCCATATCTTTCAGAATTTTCCACAGTTTATTGTGATCCACACAGTCAAAGGCTTTGGCATAGTCAATACAGCAGAAATAGATGCTTTTTTGGAACTCTCTTGCTTTTTCTGTGATCCAGTGGATGTTGGCAATTTGATCTCTGGTTCCTCTGCCTTTTCTAAAACCAGCTTGAACATCAGCAAGTTCACAGTTCACATATTGCTGAAGCCTGGCTTGGAGAATTTTGAGCATTACTTTACTAGCGTGTGAGATGAGTACTCAAAAGCAAATAAAAAAGAAAAGTAAGCATTTTCACAACAAAAAATCAACTAAGCAGAAAAGAACACAATAATGCAGGAAAAGAAAGACAAACATTGCTAATGACATATGGAAAAACAGCAAAATGGCAGAAGTATTATTATCTTATCAGCAATGATTTTAAATGTAAACAGAAAAACCAATAATAACCAAAAGAGACAAGGAATGACTATACAAATATCAGACAAGATCAATTTTAAATCAAAAGTTTATAAGACAAAAGACTATAAGATTATAAAATGTTCAATATAGCAAGAAAATATAACAATTTTGAACATAAATATATCTGTCAGCAAAATATATGAAGCAAAAATTGAAGGAAATAATATATAATAGTACATTCTCAATAGCCCATCCCCCATCCTTTGCTTCCCATTCAATATGCCATCTTTAATAATGGTAGAACAACTGGATAGAACATAAGTAAGAAAACAAAGAACTTGAAGAGTTTAATAGATGTATACAGAATACTCAATGACAGCTACACATTCTTTAGTGTACACAGAATGTTTCCCAGAATACACTTTATTTTAGGCCACACAGTAAGTCTCAATAGATTTGAAATGTAAATGGGATATGGGATCTGTCTCTTTATATATCAACGGGATGAAGTTAGAAACAGAAATAAACAGGAAAATTCACAAATTTGGGGGAATAAAACATTCTTTCCTTCACTCTATTGCCTTTGTTCCTTTGACAGAAGTCAGTTAACTGTGTTTACCAGGGATAACTTACGGGCTCTCTGTTCCACCGACCTGTTAATCTATACTACTGTCAATAACATATCAGCTTGATTACTGTAACTCTATAGTAAGTTTTGAAGTCATGTGGCATTGGTCTTTCAAATTTGCTCTTCTCTTTTAACATTATATAAGCTATTCTGAGTCTTTTGCTTCTTAATATAGACTTTAGAATCTGCTGTCAATATCCATAAAATAAATTGCCAGAATTTTGACTGGGATTGCATTGAATCTGTAGATCAAATTGACAGGAATTGACATCTTGACTGTATTAAGCCTTTAAAAAATCCACCTACATTGGGAAGATCCCCTGGAGGAGGGCATGGCAACACACTCCCAGTATTTTTGCCTTGAGAATTCCCACGGATAGAAGTGTCTGGCAGACTACAAAGAGTCAGACATGACTAAGAAACTAAGCACATTCATGAACATGGAATATCTCTCCATTTATTTAGTCCTTTGATTCTGCTCATCAAAGTTTTGTAGTTGTCTTTATATCAGTTTTGTACTGCTACTGCTGCTAAGTCATTTCAGTCGTGTCTGACTCTGTGCAACCCCACAGATGGCAGCCCACCAGGCCCCACTGTCCCTGGGATTCTCCAGGCAAGAACACCGGAGTGGGTTGCCATTTCCTTCTCCAGTGCATGAAAGTGAAAAGTGAAAGTGAAGTCGCTCAGTCGTGTCTGACTCTTAGCGACCCCATGGACTGCAGCCCACCAGGCTCCTCCATCCATGGGATTTTCCAGGCAAGAGTACTGGAGTGGGTGCCATTGCCTTCTCTTTGATGGGTAAGAATTTAATATTTATAGGTGCTGTTGCATATGGTATTGAGTTTTAAATTTCAAATTCTACTTGTTCATTATTAGCATATAGGAAAGCAATTGATTTTCATATATTAACATTGTATCTTGCTGTAAGCACTTATCAGTTCTAAGAATTGTTAATTTTTTTTCAGGTTTTCTGCATAGATGATCATATTATCTGCAAACAAAGTAAGTTTTATGTCTCCCTTTCTTTCCCTTTCTTACTTTGTTGCATGAGCAAGAATTGTCATTGATTTTAGTTATTTTCCAAGGTTACTAGATTCACAATAATATATTGTCTTATATCAACAACTACTCATTTAAAGGGTATATCATTAAAAGGGCTCAACAGTGAAGTTCTCACCTCAGTCTAACTTTAAGTGCTGATCGCATGTTTGCCAGTCTCAACTCGAATATATTTGTATCTTTCATCCACACACACCCATGTTTTATTCTGTTCACCTAGAGTACGTGAACTATTCTTAGCAGACAAATAGTTTTATGTTCCCCAGGCAGATGAGAGGAGAAACATTATTACGGCTTTAACAAATAATTACAGTTTCAGGAGTTCTACAACTTGGTTGCTAAACACAGTAATTATTACAACTTATTTTTATAAATTTATCATTAAATTATGTTAAAAACAGAGATTAGTACTCAATGAGTCTGAGTGAACTCCGGGAGTTGGTGATGAACAGGGAGGCCTGGCGTGCTGCGATTCATGGAATCGCAAAGAGTTGGACACAACTGAGAGACTGAACTGATTGTTTTATTATTATAAGATTTTACTTTCACTGGAATGTTTAAAGTCACATAGATCCATTGCATCAGTAAAGTGATGTTAGTATATAATGGAGTGCAACTATGTATTACTCAACAACTCACTTAGTAACTTGAAATTGATTATTGTAGGAGATTTTACAAGTAAAGTATTAAAGCTAGGCTTTTGTTTTGTTTTGGAGGTATTTTTTAATCTACTAGCACCCACTGCCCAATATGTTTTTATTCTATATCTTTCATCCATACAGCAACTGAAAAATTGGATAATCCTATTTTTTACTATAGGCTAAACGCAATCTAAGTTTAGATGCAAAATTATAAATAAGAATATATGATGACTGTCTTTAAAACCACAAAATATTCAATAAAAATATATAATATTTCTAATCCTTTTATAACTCAAATGTAATGTTTCTTTAATATGACATCTTCAAATCCTGAAGATTTAAAATTTTGGAAAAAATATGTTTATCATAACATGCATTTTAATTAAAATTTAGTTTTGAGGAATAAATGTATATAAATATATAAATTAAGATTTTCAGTTATATTTAAATTAAATTAATAAAAGTGAAAGGCTAGTCACTCAGTTATGCCTGACTCTTTACCACCCCATGGACTGTAGCCCACCAAGTTCCTCTGTCCATAGAATTCTCCAGTCAAGAATACTGGAGTGGGTCACCATTTCAGGATCTTCCCTACACAGGGATTGAACCTGGGTCTCCTGCACTGCAGACAGAGTCTTATCATCTGAGCCATCAGAGAAGCCCAATACAATTAAAGTAAACCATTAATTAAGTTAATGGTTTAAGGTTTACTTTAATTGCATTTCTTTAAAAATAAATCACTTCAAGAATAAGATAGAGATTTGCTGAGATTAAACAAATATGAATTCAAATCCTAGTTTTAAATTGGAGTGATAATTGGTATGTTAGAGTTGGTAGGGTAATTAAAAGAGGTAGTCAAGTAAATCAGAAAAGGCAATGGCACCCTACTCCAGCACTCTTGCCTGGAAAATCCCATGGATGGAGGAGCCTGGTAGGCTGCAGTCCATGGGGTCGCTAACAGTTGGGCACGACTGAGCGACTTCACTTTCACTTTTCACTTTCATGCACTGGAGAAGGAAATGGCAACCCACTCCAGTGTTCTTGCCTGGAGAATCCCAGGGACAGCGGAGCCTAGTGAGCTGCCGTCTATGGGATCGCACAGAGTCGAACACGACTGAAGCGACTTAGCAGCAGCAGCAGCAGCCAAGTAAATATCTTAGTTATCTAAATAGCAAGTGCTAAATTGTCATTTTAGCTTCTAAATATGAGGCATAATTATATTTCATAGGAAAATAGAATACAATATTAAAAGATAGTCATTCAACAAATAGATTTTCTCTTGGTACTGTCAAATAAGGCATATACCGAATATGTTATAAGGAGCATGGACCATTAAATTTAGTCTTGCAAAAGCACTGAGATACAGTCATATTGCAGCACATCCACAAGTAATTTTACGAGAATCTGTATCAGATTCTCAACTTTCAAAAGTAGAATTTCTTAAGCATGGCCATACTGAGAACATGCCATGCATCGTGTTTTCTTTCCCCTTTCCCTCTCTTACAATAGTCATTCTCCCACTCTTCAGAAGAAAAGTGACCCTCTGCCATCCAGGAGCTTGCTGTCTGAGATACATTTTCCATGTTGAAACTTCTAGGTTAAAATCTCTCCTGTGGAAGAATATTTGCATTTTAAAAAAGGATTTGTGTTTGGGTTGTGACTTATTTCATCCAGGCTACATATTCAAGGTAAGGGTTACATTAGAATAAAAGCCTCAAAGTGAGACTGTTGTCTGGGGGATACCTATCAGCAGGCTTAGTTGAATTGAAAATGAGTTCAGAATTTTTCTCATGACTGAAACTTAGACTGATTTGGCTGATTTGCTTAATAATAAGGGCTTTCTTTGCCAATTAAATAGCACCATGACATAATTTATAATTTTAATAAGTTAAATCAACACCTTCAAAATTTTAAGAAAAAACATATTTAATCCAAACATACAATACAAAGTAGGTTAGAAAATAGCCTTTGCAACTACTAAACTTACAATGAAAAATAATAGATGTCAATTTTAAAATGTGTGAGGGGCTTCATACTTTTGCAAGATTATAATAAGGTGATGACAAAAATAATATTTGAAGCCTAATATTTATAAACAATTAAATAGGAGATAAAATTAATATTTTGAAAATTGATATAGTAATACCAAAAATGAGATTCTATTATTTATCCCAGGCAGAATGTATATATTCAAGAGCATTACCATTATTTCCTAGCTTTTTTTTTTTTTTTTAACATTTCCAGAGAATTAGCCGGTAGCTCAGTGGTGAAGAATCCACCTGCCAATACAGGAGATACAGGAGATGCAGATTCAACCCTTGGGTCAGAGAGATCCTCTGGAATAGGAAATGGCAGCATACTCCAGAATCAGTTCAGTTCAGCCACTCAGTCGTGTCC
>NW_011495026.1:10515819-10516138 GCF_000754665.1 Bison bison bison | reverse complement strand
CAGACAGCTTTAACCTCTGAGCCACCAGGAAAGCACCTGTAATTTAATCATTACAAAGGATTAAATCAGTAGTACAAATGTGCATGAACAATCTTTGAAGCTCTGTGATTTAAAAGTTTTATTTTTAGGTATTTTTTAATACTGTATTTTTAGGTATTTTTAAATTTTTATTTATTTTTATATTTTATTTATTTTTAGGTATTTTTAATAGGTTTTTTTAATATTGTAAAAGGTGATGTAATGTTTGAATGAGGATATTTTCTTCAATTCAAAGAAGAAAACTCATTTTTGGAACCTACTCAATAGTTAATATGTGATA
>NW_011495026.1:10514755-10515719 GCF_000754665.1 Bison bison bison | reverse complement strand
TATTTCACCTTTCTTTCTGGGTATTTTCTTAAACTTTGTCTTCCAGTTCACTAGTTCTTTCTTCTTCTTTCTTTGATAAACTGGGTATCAAAATTCAAGTATTTATTTTTATTTATTGGTGTTGTTGTTGTTCAGTCACTAAGTCGTGTCCAACTCTTTGTGACCCCATGAACTACAGAACACCAGTCTTCCCTACCCTTCACTATTTCCTGGAGTTTGCTTAAACTCATGTCCATTATGTCAATGATTCCATCCAACCATTCATCTTCTGTAGCCCCTTTCTCCTCCTGTCCTCATTTTTTTTTTTTTTTCCAGCATCAGGGTCTTTCCAGTGAGTTAGGTCTTTCCTTTGCATCAGGTGGTCAAAGTATTTGGCTTCAGCTTCAGCATCAGTCCTTCTGATGAATATTCAGGGTTGATTTCCTTTAGGGTTGACTGGTTTGATCTCCATGCTATCCAAGGAACTCTAAAAGTCTTCTCCAGCATCACAGTTTAAAAGCATCAATTCTTCAGTGCTCAGACGTCTTTCTGCTCCAACTCTCACATCCATACATGATTACTGAAAAAATAATAGCTTTGACTATATGAGCCTTTGTTGGCAAAGTAATGTCTCTGCTTTCTAACATCCTGTCTAGGTTTGTTGTGAATCCCTTAGTAGAAATGAAGTAGCTCTCATAGTCAAAAAAAGAGTCCAAAATGCAGTACTTTGGCGCAATCTGAAAAATGACAGAGTGATCTTGGTTCTCTTCCAGGGCAAACAATTCAATATCAGTAATCCAAGTCTTCACCCCAGCCACTAAAGCCAAAGAAGATGAACTTGAATGGTTTAATGAAGATCTACAAGACCTTCTAGAACTAACACCAAAAGAGATGTTTTTTTCATCAAAGGGGGCTAGAATGCAAAAGTATAAAGTCAAAAGATACCTGGAGTAACAGGCAAGTTTGGCCTTGGAGACAAAATGAA
>NW_011495026.1:10511575-10514655 GCF_000754665.1 Bison bison bison | reverse complement strand
AACTTTTTCACTCTCCTCTTTCACTTTCATCAAGAGGCTCTTTAGTTCCTCTTCACTTTCTTCCATAAGGGTGGTGTCATCTGCATATCTGGCGTTATTGATATTTCTCCCAGCAATCTTGATTCCAGCTTGTGTTTCTTCCAGCCCAGCGTTTCTCATGATGTACTCTGCATGTAAGTTAAATAAGTAGGGTGACAATATACAGCCTTGACGTACTCCCTTTCCTATTTGGAAGCAGTCTGTTGTTCCATGTCCAGTTCTAACTGTTGCTTCCTGACCGGCATATAGGTTTCTCAAGAATATACTTGCCTGGAAAATAACATGGACAGAGAAGCCTGGAGAGCTACAGTTCATGGGGTCCCAAAGAGCTGGACACCACTGAACAACTGAGCGTGTACACAACCATACTACATTTGTAAATTTATACAGTAGTATTTATTTACTGATACAAGAGCCACTGAAAGTTACTTTATTTTTTTAGATTTTTGACTAATAAAATATATTTTAAATAAAAAATTTGAGTTTTTCTATGTGATAGAAATCATTACAGTTTTGGCTGTTCAGAAGTTACTATTTGGCTATTCAGAATATTTTCAAAAAATTATTTCTGCTTTCATTTAAGTCATACATTAGGTTACAAGTGAAACAACACATTACAAGTCTCCTGTATATGTTAGGAATCAGACCAGTTGAAATTGAAATACTGGTTTCCCACACTTGGGAAATCATTGTTGTTTCCACTCCTGTTAAAAACACACTGACACCAGAGTAGACTCCAGTATTTTTACCTTAAGTGGTTCTGATTGGTTAAAACTTTTTACGGTGGAGTCTTGTCCAGTAAACAAAGTGGAATTCAACCTTCCAAGTTGAATATGGATTCTGTAAGGAAGAGATATGGTATAAAAAAAGTTCAATCACCAAAAGCAGTGGGATCATTGACTAGAAGAGAGGAGCAAAAAGCACAGAAATGGAGATGATATGCTATCTCATAATCTCTAGGATATGGGGTTAAGTGTATAAAGTATCTAGTAAAGGGACATGGACTTTTAATTTAGGAAAATTTTGGTTCTTATTTGGTTAAACTTCTGAATAACTGAAACACTGTTAAGAGGAAAGGGGCTGATTTTATATACATATTAATATTTAATTATTTAATAATATTATGATTGCAATTTATTTGGCCAATCATGTCTTGATAAAACATAAAAGTAATGTTGGGAAATATTTTTACTGATACAATGGTTATTCTAGATATATATTTTCTAATGAGAACTGATGATGGCAAATCATGAAACATTTGCTCCTACTAGAGATGATGGTCTTAATCCAGAACCAGAGCAAAACTATATAATTTGAATCAAAATTTCTCTAGAGACCTCCTGGAAAAATTATAGAAGCAGATTTTTTCATTAAGTTTTGAATTCATGCTTTTCTTTGCCTTTTTTATTGAGATATAATCAATATATAACCTGATATCAGTTTCAGGTTAAAAAAAATATAACTATGTATAGTGATAAAATGAATGCTTTTTAATAAGTAAAAAAGCTAGAGTGAATTACTTTGATGTAGAACATAAACCATCTTTATTTTAATATAACAATGAAAATAAAGATACATAAAATACAAAAAAAATATTTTTTCCAATATCTTCCAAAATATGCTTACCACTTTGATAATGTGGGTAAATGAAATTATATAAGTATTATTGAAAAATGAGGGAGAAAAAAAACCAGATTATTAACTTAAATGTCACTGTTGTTCAGACACCAGGTCATGTCTGTCTCTGCAACCCCATGGACTGCAGAATGCCAGGCTTCCCTGTCCTTCACTATCTCTCAGAATTTGCTCAGATTCATATCCATCTGAGTTGGTAATACTATCTAACAATTTCATCCTCTGCTGGTTTCTCCTTTTGCCTTCAATCTTTTCCAGCATCGAAGACTTTTCCAATGAGTCAGCTCTTCAAATCTAGTGACCAAAGTATCGGAGTTTCAGCTTCAGCATCAGTCTTTTCAATGAATATTGATTTTCCTTACGATTGGTTTGATCTCCTTGCAGTCCAGAGGACTCTCAAGAGTTTTCTCCAGCACCACAGTTTGAAAGCATCAACTCTTTGGTGCTCAGCCTTCTTTATGGTCCAATTCTCATATCCCTGCAGGACTACTGGAAAAACCATAATTTTGACTATACAGACCTCTGTCGACAAAGTGATGTCTCCTGGGTTCAATCGCTGGGTTGGGAAGATCCCCTGGAGGAGGGAATGGCTGCCCACTCTGATACTCTGGCCTGGAGAATTCCATGGACTCCATGGGGTTGCAAAGAGTCAGACACGACTGAGCTACTTTCACTTCACTTCACTTCTATGTTTGTTATAACTTTCCTTCCAAGAAACAAGTGTCTGAATTTCATGGCTGCATTCACTATCTGCAATGATTTTGGATCCCAAGAAGCAAAATCTGTCACTGCTTCCATTTTTTCCCCTTCTATTTGCCATGAAGTGATGGAACTGGCTGCCATGGTCGTTGTTTTCCTAATGTTGAGTTTCAAGTTAGCTTCTTCACTCTCCATTCACCGTCATCAAGTTCCTCTTCATTTTCTTACATTAGAGTGGTATCACCTGCATATCTGAGACTGTTGATATTTCTCCCAGCAATCTTGATTCCAGCTTGTGATTCACAGAGCCCAGAATTTTGCATGATAAACCCTGCATAAAAGTTAAATAAACAGTGTCTTTTTAACATTATCATTTTCAGTTCAGTTCAGTTCAGTCGCTCAGTCATGTCCTACTCTTTGTGACCCCATGAATCACAGCACGCCAGGCTTTCCGGTCCACCACCAACTCCCGGAGTTCACTCAGCATCACATCCATTGAGTCGGTGATGCCATCCAGCCATCTCATCCTCTGTCATCCCCTTCTCCTCTTGCCCCCAGTCCCTCCCAGCATCAGAGTCTTTTTCAATGAGTCAACTCTTCACATGAGGTGGCCAAAGTACTGGAGTTTCACCTTTAGCATCAGTCCTTCCAAAGAAATCCCAGGGCTAATCTCCTTCAGAATGGACTGGTTGGATCTCCTTGCAGTC
>NW_011495026.1:10511109-10511475 GCF_000754665.1 Bison bison bison | reverse complement strand
CAAAGAACTCATACAACTAGAACAATACAAAAAAAAAAAACTATTAAAAAATAGGCAGAGGATATGGATTTTTTTCCAAAGAAGACATACAGGTAACCGACAGGAACATGGAAATATGTTTGCTAGACATTACTAATCATGAGGAAAATACATATTAAAACCACAGTGCAATGCTACCTCAAACCTGTCAGAGAGGCTGTTAAAAACAAAACAAATAACAAGTGTTGGCAAGAATGTGGAGAAAAGAGAACATTCATAAGCTATTGGTGGGACTGTAAATTGGTTTAGCTGATATGGAGATTCCTCAATTAAAAATTTAACTACCATATGATCCAACAATTCCTTTGTTGGAGATTTTTCTGAAAA
>NW_011495026.1:10510836-10511009 GCF_000754665.1 Bison bison bison | reverse complement strand
CATCAAGAGGCTCTTTAGTTCCTCTTCACTTTCTTCCATAAGGGTGGTGTCATCTGCATATCTGAGGTTGTTTATATGTCTCTTGGCAATCTGAATGCCAGCTTGTGTTTCTTCCAGTCCAGTGTTTCTCATGATGTACTCTGCATATAAGTTAAATAAGCAGGGTGACAATA
>NW_011495026.1:10510427-10510736 GCF_000754665.1 Bison bison bison | reverse complement strand
AATGTCTATTTAGTTCTTTGGCCCATTTTTTGATTGGGTCATTTATTTTTCTGGAATTGAGCTGCAGGCGTTGCTTGGATATTTTTGAGATTAGTTATTTGTCAGTTGCTTCATTTGCTATTATTTTCTCCCATTCTGAAGGCTGTCTTTTCACCTTGCTTATAGTTTCTTTTGTTGTGCAGAAGCTTTTAATTTTAATTAGATCCCATTTGTTTATTTTTGCTTTTTTCCCCAATATTCTGGGAGGTTGGTCATAGAGGATCCTGCTGTGATGTATGTCAGAGAGTGTTTTGCCTATGTTCTCCTCTA
>NW_011495026.1:10495038-10510327 GCF_000754665.1 Bison bison bison | reverse complement strand
TTTGGAACCAGTCTGTTGTTCCATGTCCAGTTCTAAGTGTTGCTTCCTGACCTGCATACAGATTTCTCAGGAGGCAGGTCAGGTGGTCTGGTATTCCCACTTCCTTAACTGTGCAGAAATGTTGACTAAGATTGAATTTTGAAAATTGTATTTGCTCTTCTACTAACAGCCTGAATCTTTTTATTGCTACTTTTGGGAAGAAAGTCATCCCCTTTTCATTCTTATCTCCATCTATTTGATCTTTGACATAACAAATGCAATAAAACAGCATGAAGAAAAATTCATTGAAATATATTCATTGAGACTATTAAAACAAAAATTAAAGTTTATTTTCCCAAAGTCTTTGCCATTTGTTTCTGAGTATCAGATATATCTGAAAGATATGTATTCATATAAAATAAAACAAAGCTAACAGTTAACTCAATACTCTTTATAACTATAAGTATCCACATATTTTGGAGAAGGCAATGGCACCCCACTCCAGTACTCTTGCCTGGAAAATCCCATGGATGGAGGAGCCTGGTAGGCTGCAGTCCATGGGGTCGCTAAGAGTCAGACTCGGCTGAGCGACTTCACTTTCGCTTTAATCTTTCATGCATTGGAGAAGGAAATGGCAACCCACTCCAGTGGTCTTGCCTGGAGAATCCCAGGGACAGCAGAGACTGGTGGGCTGCCGTGTATGGAGTCGCACAGAGTCGGACACGACTGAAGCGACTTAGCAGCAGCAGCAGCATGCACATATTTAGCATTTCAGACATACGTTGAGATTTATTAATCTTTGTTTTTCCAAATCACAAGTAATTATGCTCAAAATAATAATTAAAAGTGCATTTTATTGCTGATTCCTACATACCTTGTTAACATAGATTTTGAAGAAAGATATTATTCATTATTAGCTTTAGAAATATACGTTTGTACAACCTATGTTTTCATGGGTACCAACAAATGTTTATTCTTAAAATTTAGAAATGAATTACATCAATGATTTAGTGAGCTATCTTATTCCTTAAATCCTGAGGTGCTCTGACCATTTCTTGGAGAGAGGAGGAACACAAAGGGAAAGGAGGATGCTAGGGAAAATTTCCTACATAACATTCGTCAGGCTTCACAATACAAAACTTCATAAAAAATTTCAATGTTGCCATTTTATTCTGGGTGACTTCACAGCAATAGGTTTCACTCGGTTTTATAATGCTTTCCAGAAAATGTCTTTGCTTAGATTGAATGCCATGGATTTCTTTTGCAGATATGCATTTAATGTTACACTTAAGACATAAACAGAATGAAGTATGCCCTGGGTTAGAGTACTTGAAATTTGTGAGCATTTTGTTTTTATATTTTAAAGTGCAATAACTCTAACTTGCATTATATTAGATTAGCATTTTAGGAGAGTTGTTTTGTTGGAGATTTTTATATTAAAAACCTATAAGACATTTTCATTGTTAAAAAATAAAGAGGGGAAAACTTTTTTATTTTACATTTTGGCTTATTAATAGCTCACTTTAAAATGCAATGGAAGAGTCTTATCATGACAAAATCATGAACTATTATCTCTAAATAGTAATTTGATAAAATATATCTTATAACCATTCTAGTGGAAAGCTGTGTTGAGAGATATCAGATATGCTAACTTTGTTCTTGGAAATGGAAGATATAATTCAAATAGAAAACAAATGTGAAAAAAATTTTTATGCTATTTTGGATGATTCATTAAATTTCCTTTATATAATAACTCAGTTCTTTGTTGAGCCATAATCTGACATTTTACTATTTTATTCAGAGAAATGTGCTTCTATTCATGTCATTAAATAGAAATTCAAATTGCAGCTATATTATTAAGCAGACTATATCCATTATCCATTTTATTATGTTTTATGATATATATGAACACGCTAGAGTATATTAGCCATTGAGATAATGAGTAGATATTTTGTGGTGTAGGATTTTAATGAATAAATGGCATTTACATTGGTTATTTATCTACTCTTTTATTTAAGGAAATTGTGCCTGTAGCAGTTACAAAGGGCTAACACTTTATCACTTTATACAGACATAGTGAAGGCATTTGGTAGGTTCACAGGACAAATCAGAACTTTTACATCAGCCTCTTTATCTCACTTCTGAAGATTTAGAGGGTTAGAGATGCTGCTGCTCTATTTGTGACAAATCAAAGAAAGATGAATGCGACACATGCATATGTACTCCAGAGTTTAAATCACTTTGGTTCAAAAAGTGACTGACTTTTAAGACCTAACAGTTCTTGGGCTTCTTATTTCCTACTTCACTCTCAATTTTCTGCTGTGGAAAAGTGAATGACAGCAACTAAATGCTAGAATTGTTTGAGGAGTAAAGAATTAGTATGTATATGAAGCATATACAAACTTCAAGGCACATCTTACATATGTGTAGAGCATCCTTCTTCTCCTCAACATCACCACCATCATCATCATCACTATCATCAAAAACATTGACTGGAATAATAAATAATGGAGGACTAGCTGTAAAAAACTCCATATTTCCCATGTCATGATTCTGCATCCATCTTATTTTACCAACATTGTTGCAAATAGGCGTAGGTAAAACTATAAAGGAGATTAAAATAACTTCTGCACTACTCAACTGGTCATGGCAGAGAAATGTTCTGCTATGGTCTCTGATTTTGGTTACACACTGCCATTTTATTGCTCTATTGCTTCTCTATCCTTCTCCATATACCAAAGGCAATTCTTAGAAGTGCTAACTGTAACTGAATCAAAAAGCAAAGCAACAACAAAAAATGTTGACTAAGCAATTGTTGTTATGAGAAAAGAGGAACACGAGTAAAGTGAGTACATTCTAACAAAAGAATAGCATACAGTCATCTCTCGGTTTCCATGGGAATTTGTTCCAATACCCCATACTCAGCTACTGATATAAAAATCCATGGGTGCTCAAATTACTTATATGAAAATAGGATAGCATTTGTATATAACCTACTCACATCTTCTTATAAACTTTAAATCATCTCTATATTATTATACTAAAAATACCTAATATTCAAATATTATGCAAATAGTTAAAAGTACAGTATGTTGCTGGTATGAAGCAAATTCAAGCTTTTTTGAACTTTATAAATTTTTTAAAAAGTATTTTTCAAGTTATGGCTGATTGAATCTAATGATACAGAACCTGTGGACACAGAGAGTAGACTATATAGTCTAATGATGAGCAAAAAAGAAACATAAATCCTAAATTACATCATAGGCAGAAAATGACAAGTATGGGTGAGAGAGAGATATTAGGGGTTACAGGAGGTTAGAGAAAGGAAAGTCCACTTTGTAGGAAATGTTGTGGAAAGAGGAAATGCTATAGAAAAATGAGGAAGACTCAGATAAAAGTTGACTTAGGGAAAGCATTTTATACAAGGTGAATGACTTCTGTGAGGCACAATGGCATGTGAAGGGGATAATATGTAAATTAGTTTATATGGGTTAAAAGTTATCACTGGAAATTATGGGGTTATTTTTCTCTTACTTATCACTGGCTATATGTCAGGCATTTTTGTAAGCTGTTTCCAATTATAAACTAATATATTCTTTAAAAGTAAATGCAAGAATGCTGGGTGATTATGTAAATCTTAGACAAACTGGACTTCAAAAAGAATATTATTCAGATGAAAAGAAAAACACACCATAATATTAAAATATAAAGTAATAGGGAAAAGAAAACTCTCAATGTCAATATCCATAATGATATAAAATTTAAATAAATGAGAAAATGTCTAAAAGAATTAAAGGATTTTCATAGACTATATTCTTGGCCACTAAATAATTCTGAATAAATTTTACAAGACTGAAATCTTACAGAGCATGTTCTCTGAGCACAACAGAATTAAATCAGAAATCAATCACAATAACTTTCTGGAAAATCTACAAATATTTGGAAATTAACCACATATTTTTACATAAATCAAATTTTAAAGAAAAAATTACAAGGAAATATAAAAGTTATTTCAAACTGAACAGAAATTTAAACACAAATGAAAATTACAGGATACAGTAAGTCAGTGCTTACAGGGAAAATTTTAGCTGTAAATCTAGTTTTCATACTAAGAAAAACAAAATTTATGATATAAATTCTCCATCATAGTGAAGTGAAAGTGAAAGTGTTCGTCACTCAGTCATGTCTGACTCTTTGTGACTAATTTACATATTATCCCCTTCACATGCCGTTGTGCCTCACAGAAGTCATTCACCTTGTATAAAAGGACTGCAACCTGCCAGATTCCTCTGCCAATGGGATTTTTCAGGCAGGAATACTGGAGTGAGTTGCCATTCTCAAACTAGAAAATAATGAAAAAGCAAATTAAACCCAGAGAAGTTAGAAAAAAGAAAATAAACATAAGAATTCCAATCAATGAAATATGAAAAAAAAAGGAAAAATTAATAAAGCACAATGATATTTCTTTAAAAAGATTAAAAATTCATTAACTCCTAAAAGAACTACTCAAGAACAAAAGAAAACCAGTTTTCAATATGACAAATTAAGGAAGAAATCTTACTAGAGAAACTATATGCCAGAAAGGATAAGAAAAGAACTTTAAGGACAATAAAAAATAGGCAATTTCCTTGAAAAACATACAGCACTAACATAGTAATAAATATTTCCAGCAAATTAATTTGATTTTTAAATTAAAATCAAACAAACAAAAACCTAACCAAAAAGAAAGAATGACATTTATTTTTAATTGAAATATATTTGATTTCCAATGTTTTGATTGTTTCTGGTGTACAGTAAAATGATTCAGATAGCTATAGATGGGTAGATTCTTTTTCACTAAAGATCATTACAAGATAGGTGATATACAGTAGGACCTTGTTGTTTAACTCTTTTATGTATGGTGTTGTGTATCTGTTAATCCTCAACTGCTAATTTATCCCTCCCATCCCCTTTAAACCATAAATGTGTTTTCTATATCTGTGAGCTTGTTTCTGTTTTGTAAATAAGTTCATCATACCATTTTTAGATTCTACATAAAAGTTAAATAATGTGATATTCCTTCCTCTTTGTGACTTAATTCACTTAGTAGGATAATCTCTAAATACATCCATGTTGCTACAGATGATATTATTTCATTCTTTTTTATGGCTGAGTAATAAGAATGGGGGACTGGAATGCAAAAGTAGGAAGTCAAGAAACATCTGGAGAAACAGGCAAATTTGGCCTTGGAGTACAGAATGAAGCAAGGCAAAGGCTAACAGAGTTCTGCCAAGAGAACGTACTGCTCATAGCAAACACCCTCTTCCAAAAACACAAGAAAAGACTCTACACATGGACATCACCAGATGGTCAACACCAAAATCAGATAGATTATATTCATTGCAGCCAAAGATGGAGAAGCTCTATACAGTCAGCAAAAACAAGACCGGGAGATGACTGTGGCTCAGACCATGAACTCCTTATTGCCAAATTCAGGCTTAAATAGAAAAAAGTAGGGGAAACCACTAGAACACTCAAATATGACCTAAATTAAATCCCTTATGACTATACAGTAGAAGTGAGAAATATATTTAAGGGACTAGCTTTGATAGACAGAGTGCCTGATGAACTATGGATAGAGGTTCATGACATTGTACAGGAGACAGGAATCAAGACCATGCCCAAGAAAAAGAAATGCAAAAAGGCAAAATGGCTGTCTGACGAGGCCTTACAAATGGCTGTGAAATGAAGAGAAGTAAAAAGCAAAGGAGAAAAGGAAAGATATAAGCATCGAATGTACAGTTCCAAAGAATAGCAAGGAGACATAAGAAAGACTTCCTCAGCGATCAATGCAAAGAATAGAGGAAAACAATAGAATGGAAAAGACTATAGATCTCTTCAAGAAAATTAGAGATACCAAGGGAACATTTCATGCAAAGATGGGCTCAATAAAGCACAGAAATGGTATAGACCTAACAGAAGCAGAATATATTAAGAAGAGGTGGCACAAGTACACAGAACTGTACAAAAAGATCTTCACAACCCAGATAATCATGATGGTGTGATCACTCACATTCATTTAGAGCCAGACATCCTGGAATGTGAAGTCAAGTGGGGCTCAGGGAGCATCACTACAAACAAATTTAGTGGAGGTAATGGAATTCCCATTGAGCTATTTCAAATCCTAAAAGATGATGCTGTGAAAATGTTGCACTCAATATGCCAGCAAATTTGGAAACTTAGCAGTGGCCACAGGACTGGAAAAGGTCAGTTTTCATTCCAATCCCAAAGAAAGGCAATGCCAAAGAATTCTCAAACTACCACACAGTTGCACTCATCTCACACACTAGTAAAGTAATGCTCAGAATTCAAGCCAGGCTTCAGCAATACATGAACCGTGAACTTCCAGATGTTCAAGCTGGTTTTAGAAAAGGCAGAGGAACCAGAGATCAAATTGCCAACATCCACTGCATCATCGAAAAAGCAAGAGAGTTCCAGAAAAACATCTATTTCTGCTTTATTGACTATGCCAAAGCCTTTGACTGTGTGGATCACAATAAACTGTGGAAAATTCTGAAGTAGATGGGAATACCAGACCATGTGACCTGCCTCTTGTGAAACCTGTGTGCAGGTCAGGAGGCAATAGTTAGAAATGGACATGGAACAACAGACTGGTTCCAAAAAGGAAAAGGAGTACGTCAAGGCTGTATATTGTCACCCTGCTTATTTAACTTCTATGCAGAGTACATCATGAGAATCGCTGGGCTGGATGAAGCACAAGCTGGAATCAAAATTGCCAAGAGAAATATCAATAACCTCAGATATGCAGATGACACCACCGTTATGGCAGAAAGTTAAGAAAAACTAAAGAGCCTCTTGATGAAAGCAAAAGAGGAGAGTGAAAAAGTTAGCCTAAAGCTCAACATTCAGAAAACTAAGATCATGGCATCTGGTCCTATCACTTCATGGCAAATAGGTAGGGAAACAGTGGAAACAGTGGCTGAAACTCCAATACTTTGGCCATCTGATGTGAAGAGCTAACTTATTTGAAAAGACCCTGATGCTGGGAAAGATTGAAGGCAGGAGGAGAAAGGAACGACAGAGGATGAGATGGTTGGATGGCATCACTGACTCAATGTACATGGGTTTGGGTAGACTCTGGCAGTTGGTGATGGATAGAGAGGCTTGGCATGCTGCGATTCATGGGGCCACAAATAGTTGGACACGACTGAGTGACTGAACTGAACTGAATAAGGATGACTACTTGTGAAGAAAGCTCCAATTCCAGGTGGCTACACTGGTTGCCTTTTAAGTATTCATAGGAAAACTAATACTGATTTTACATACAATTTTGTAATAATAGAGAAAAAGGGAAAATTCTCAGTTTAAGAGGCCAAAGCCAATGTAGCATTAGCATGAAGTTGACTCAGACACTAAAAGAAATAAATTACAGGTCATCATCCTTTATAAATTAAGATGTCAGCATCATTAATAACATATTAATAAAATCCAACAATACATAAAGAGCTCCATGTTGTGACCTAGTGCGTTTATCTCTGGAATAAAAATTTGTCTTAGCATTGAAATGTAATGTAATTTATGACATTAACCAATAAATCCGGGGAAAAAAAAGTGATCCTTCCAAAAGCTGCAGAAAATGCAAAATTTATCAACCAATCAATATGGAACTATCATCAAGCTATGAGTTAAATGTATATCCTCAATCTGATAAAGAATATCTATTAGAAAATAAACACTAAAACTAACATCTTATTCAGTGATGAACTATACAATGCTCTCTACCGTACATGGGAAAGAAAAGATATTTGTTATCACAACTTCTATTTCACTTTTCTATAATAAATATTAGCAATACAATTCTAAAATTTGTAACAAATTAAAACACCCAATAAAATAATAAAGGAAGAACAAATCTGACTAAAATATAAACAGCTACTTTAATTACAAATTGATGCCTTTGAACTGTGGTGCTGGAGAAGACTCTTGAGAGTCCCTTGGACTGCAAGGAGAACAAACCAGTTCATCCTAAAGGAAGTAAACCCTGAATATTCATTGGAAGGATTGATGCTGAAGCTGAAGCTCCAACACCTTTGTCACCTGATGCAAAGAGCCAACTCATTGGAAAAGATCTTGATGCTGGAAGCATTGAAGGCAGGAGGAGAAGGGGACGACAGAGGATGAGGTAATTGGATGGCATCACCGACTGAATGAACACGGGTTTGAACAAGCTCGGGGAGATGGTGAAGGACAGGGAAGCCTGGCATTCTGCAGCGCACAGAGTCACAGAGTCGGACACAACTGAACAACTAAGCACACACACACTGAGCATAGTTTATACAATTTTACACTACAGCCTTGGACCAAGGAGGTAAGTTCCCATTGGAACTCAGGATGTGAAAAACACATGTCACTGTGTCCCAGATAGCTGAGATGCACATGATATGAATGATTTCATTGAGCTCAAACTCTTACATATTCTCATATATAGAAAAGCGCTAAATTCCTGGACACTGGATATCTGGTTTTCTTTATTCACACACACAAAAAAATTTTTGATATTCAGATTGAAAAGTGAAGTTGCTCAGTCGTGTCCGACTCTTTGCTACCCCATGGACTGTAGCCCACCAGCTTCCTCCATCCATGGGATTTTCCAGGCAAGAGTACTGGAGTGGGTTGCCATTTCCTTCTCCAGGGGATCTTCCCGACCCAGGGATTGAACCCGGGTCTCCCTCATTGGAGGCTGATGCTTTAACTTCTGAGCCACCAGGGAAGCCCTTTATTGAAAATGTCTATATAATCTGATTCCTCCCACACCTCCTCAGAGTAGTTCTCTCAAAGTTACTTGAGATGCTATCTCCTGAGCTTGAAGTCCTAAAAGTTCCAAAAGGATAAAACATTAACTCTGTAAAAAACAAAAAACAAATTACACTGCAAATTTTATCATTTTATATTTATGCTCTTATAAAATAGTTAATTTAAACAAAGATTTTATTGACTCAAAAAAAAAAAAATCAGAAAAAAATTCAACTGATACTCAGTAGTGATCCAAACAGCAAAGTGAATTTTTATCACTAATCACTCAGTGTTTTACAGTGTATCTCCTTTGATCATATAAAACAATTTGTCTTACATATCAAGTAACAATACCTTAATAAAAGACAAATGCACTCACTCACACATACACACACACACACACACACACCACATACAATACAGAATTACCAGTCAGATACAAACACATTAGATTTCTGATGTCTCTAATTCCTCCTTTACTTAATCTTATGCTTTAAATCAACCTTAGATTTCAGTTTGAAAAGCATTTTAATGGTGTATTGGCATTGTTTCACTAATGATCTGAAGTTTGATAAATATTAATAGTTCTTCAAATAAGTATGTACAAAATAATATGGAAAACATGAATTCATCTGTAGATTAATACATAGATTAATGCACTAAAATGAAAAATATTAAGTGAATCCATTCATTTTTTTTCAAATAATATTTAATTTAGTCAGATTTATATTTGCCATAATAATATAGCATTTTGTTATAGCATTATAATGTTACATTATATTATATAATATTCTATATTATATCACATCAGTTCAGTTCAGTCACTCATTTGTGTCTGACTCTTTGTGACCTCATGGACTGCAGCATGCCAGGCCTCCCTGTCCTTCACCAACTCCCAGAGCTTACTCAAACTCGTTTCCATGGAGTCAGTGATGCCATCCAACAATCTCATCTTCTGTTGTCCTCTTCTCCTTCCACCTTCAGTATTTCCCAGCATCAGGGTTTTTTCCGGTGAATCAGTCCTTAGTATCAGGAAGCCAGCTGGAGCTTCAGTTCAGCACCAGTCCTTCCAATGAAAGGATATTCAGATTATTCAGTTCAGTCACTCAGTAGTGTCTGACTCTTTGTGACCCCGTGGATTGCAGCATGCCAGGCTTCCCTGTCCATCACCAACTCTCGGAACTTACTCAATCAAACTCATGTCCATTGAGTCGGTGATGCCATCCAACCATTTCATCCTTTGTCGTCCCCTTCTCCTCCTGCCTTCAGTCTTTCCCGGCATCAGGGTCTTTTCAAATGAGTCAGTACTTCTCATCAGGTGGCCAAAGTATTGGAGTTTCAGCTTCAACGTCAGTCCTTTCAATGAATATTCAGGACTGAATTCCTTTAGGATGTACTGGTTGGATCTCCTTGCAGTCCAAGGGACTTTCAAGAGTCTTCTCCAACATCACAGTTCAAAATCATCAGTTCTTTGGCACTCAGCTTTCTTTATGGTCCAGCTCTCACATCCATGCATGATTACTGGAAAAACCTAGCTTTGACTGGATGGACCATTGTTGGCAGAGTAATCTCTCTGCTTTTTAATATGCTGTCTAGGTTGGCCATAGCTTTTCTTTCAAGGAGCAAGTGTCTTTTAATTTCATGGCAGCAGTCACCATCTGCAGTGATTTTGAAGCCCCTCAAAATAAAGTCTGTCACTGTTTCCACTGTTTCACCATCTATCTTCCATGATGGGACCAGATGCCATGATCTTTGTTTTCAGAAAGTTGAATTTTAAGCCAGCTTTTTCACTCTCCTCTACACCTTCATCAGGATACTCTTTACTTCCTGCTCTCTTTCTGCCATTAAAGTGATATCATCTGTATATTTGAGATTATTGATATTTCTCCTGGCAATTTGATTCCAGCTTGGGATTCATTCAGCATGGGCTTTTGCATGATATACTCTGCATATATGTTAAGTAAGCAGGGTCACAATATACAGCCTTGATGCACTCTTTTCCCAATTTTTCACCAGTCTGCTGTTCCATGTCCTGTTCTGACTCTTGCTTCTTGATCTGGATACAAGTTTCTCAGGATGCAGGTAAGGTGCTCTGGTATTCCCGTCTCTTTAAGAATTCTTCACAGTTTATTGGGATCCACACAGTCAAAGACTGTAGTCAGTCAAAGGAGTAGTCAATGAAGCAGAAGTAGATGTTTTTCTAGAATCCCCTTGCTTTTTCAATGATCCGGTGGATGTTGGCAATTTGATCTCTGGTTTCTCTGCCTTTTCTAAATCCAGCTTGTATATCTGGAAGTTCTCAGTTCAAGTACTTGTGAAGGCTAACTTGAAGAATATTGACCATAATCTTTCTAGAATGTGAAATGAGCACCATTTTACAATAGTTTGAACATTCTTTGGCTTTGCCCTTCTTTGGAATTGGAACGAAAACTGACCTTTTCCAGTCTTGTGGCCACTGATGAATTTTTTTTCATTTGCTGATATATTGAGTGTAGCACTTTAGCAGCAGCATCTTTTTGGATTTGAAATAGCTCACCTGGAATTCCATTACCTCCACTAGTTTTGTCCAAAGTAATGCTTCCTATGTCCCACCTGACTTCACATTCCAGGATGTCTGGTTCTTAGAGAGTGGCTACACCAACATAGTTATCCAGGTTATTAACATCTTTCTTGTATAGTTCTTGTGTATTCTTGCCACCTCTTCTTAATATATTCTGCTTCTGTTAGGTCCTTACAGTTTCTGTCTTTTTTTGTGCCCATCTTTGAATGAAATGTTCCCCTGATATCTCTAATTTTTTTAAGCGATCTCTAGTCTTCTCATTCTATTGTTTTCCTCTAATTTGTGCATTGTTCACTTAAGAAGACTTTCCTATCTTTCTTTTGTTATTCTTTTGAACTCTGAGTTCAGTTGGGTATATCTTTCCATTTTCCCTTTGCCTTTTGGTTCTCTTCTTTTCTCAGCTATTTGTAAAGCCTCTTCAGACAACAACTTTGTTTTCTGGCATTTCTTTTTCTTTGGGATGGTTTTGCTTACCACTTCCTGTACGATGTTATGGACTTCTCCCCATAGTTCTTCAGGCACTCGATCAGATTTAATTCCTGCTATCTTTTTGTCATTTCCACTGTATAATCCTGGGCTTCCCATGTGACACTAGTGATAAAGAACCCACTTGCCAATTCAGAAATCATAGAGATGTGGGTTCAGTCCCTGGGATGACAAGATACTGTGGAGTAGGGCAAGGCAATCCACCCCAGTATTCTTCCCTGGCAAATCCCTTGGACAAAGGAGCCTGGCAGGCTACAGTCCATAAAGAGTCAGATATTACTGAAGCAACTGAGCACACACTGTATAATCATAAGGGATTTCATTTAGGTCATACCTGAATGGTCTAGTGGTTTTCCCTACCTTCTTCAGTCTAAGTCTGAATTTTGCAATAAGGAGCTCGTGATCTGAGAAACACTCAGCACCCAGTCTTTTCTTTCTGACTGTACAGAGTTTCACCATCTATTGTAGCAAAGAATATAATCAATCTGATTTCATTATTGATCATCTGGTGATGTCCATGTGTAGAGTTGTCCCTTGTTTTATTGGAAGGTGGTGTTTGCCATGACCAGTGCGTTCTCTTGGCAAAACTCTGTTGGCCTTTGCCCTGTTTCAATTTAGTAATTCAAAGCCAAACTTCCCTGTTACTACTTTTGCATTCCAGTCCCCTATAAGGAAAAGGACATCTATTTTTGGTTTTAGTTCTAGAAGTTCTTGTAGGTCTCCATTGAACCATTTGACTTCCGCTTCTTCAGCATTCATGGTTGAGGCATAGACTTGGATTACTGTGATGCTGAATGGTTTGCCTTGGAAATAAACCCATATCATTCTGTCATTTTTGAGATGGCTCCCAAGTATTGCATTTCAGCCTCTTTTGTCAACTCAAGGGTTACTCCATTTTTTTCTAAGGGATTCTTGCCCACAGTAGTAGATATAATGGTCATATGAATCAAATTCTCTCATTCCCACCCATTGATTCCTTAAATCTGATGTTCACTCTTGACCATCTCCAATTTACCTTGATTCATGGATCTGACCATCTAAGTTACTACGGCAATATTTTTTTTTTCCAGCATTGGACTTTACTCTCTCCACCAGACACATCCACATCTGGGTGTCATTTACTCTTTGATTCAGCTTCTTCATTCTTTCCAGAGCTATTTTTCTGCTTTGCTGTGTCTATGATAGGACTATAGACTCTATGGTAGCACAAATAGCAACCTCCTCCAAGAGAACTTATGCCAACATGTTGCTCCTCCCAGGTCTGCTGCTGCCAGTGCCTCTGACCCTGCAGCAGGTCGCTGTCAGCCCATGCCTCTGCTGGAGACTCTCAAACACTCACAGGCAAGTCTGGCTCAGTGTCTTTAGGGATCACTGCTCCTTACTCCTGAGTCTGCTGGGGGCAAGATTTTGTTTGTGCCCTCCAAGAGTCTGTTTCCCCAGTTCTCTGGAAGTTCTGCAATCAAATCCCACTGACCTTCAATTCAGGTCCCCTTGGCATTCCCAACTCCTTTGCCAGTTCCTCAGGTTGAGAAATCTAATATGGAGCCTTGAACCTTTAGTTGAGTGCAAGAAGTTCTTTGGTATAATTGTTCTCCAGTTTGTGGGTTGCCCACACAGCAGCTCTATGGTCGGGCTAATAGTGGCATCCTCTAAGAAGACTTATGCCACAAGCCATGCCTCATAGGAAAGCTGCTGCCAGTGCCCCTGTCTCTAAGGCAGGCCGCTACTGATCATGCCTCCACAGGAGACCCTCAATCTCTCACAGGCAGGTGTGGCTCAGTCTCTTGTGCAGATCACTGCTCCTTTTCCCTGGGTCCTGGCATGGACAATGTTTTGTTTTGGCCTCCTAGAGTCTGCTTTTGGAATGGGGCTTGATTTTAATGTGATTGTACCCCTCCTACTGTATGATTTATGCTTCTTCTTTGTCCTTAAATGTGGGGTATCTTTTTAGGGTGAGTTCCAATATCCTCCTGTTGATTGTTGTTCAGCAGGTAATTGCAATTTTGGTATTCTCGAAGGAGAAGGTGAGCACACATCCTTCTTCTCTGCCATCTTGTAACTAATGTCCTCTATGCAGAGTAGTATTTACCTAAAAATTGTCACTTCATTACACTGAAACAGAATCTTAGTATGAAAGTTATAGCCTTCTAGTTAGAAATGGAGATTACTCACTAGTCTTTAAGCAAGAAATATTTGGAAAGTGGAAGAGCTATAAACATACTTTTAATGTTGGGATCCAAGATAAACTGGATGGAGCCAGGTGTTCACAACAGACCTGGAGTTCAGTCACAAACTCTTTGTTTTTAGAAAAACCACAAGTTGAAATTACATAAACCTGTGAGTTTGTCAAGTTTGCTGCTTAGAAAGTCCCTAACCAAAATTGCTGATATACTCAATCTTCAAGGACTTTCAGTCATGCTGTCAAGGTCACCCAATCCCTTTAGGAGTTTCCTATCTATGGTTTCTGCAGTTTTCCCCTTTAAAACCCCTTGTCTGCAGTTCACCTCCCCTGAAACATGCTTTCAATTACTGTTGAAAGCTATGCATCCCAGGTAAACTCTGGAAACAACGAAGCTGCCCTCTTGTTTCAATACCACTCTGATTACTTTCTGGAATTTATTTCTAATTTAGGATGATATTCTCTGGTGTCAGAAGTGGGATATGTAGCAATTACTAAACACTTACCCATACCATCCCAGACAAAGTCATGGTACTTGCATGAGCAGCCCCTTGAGCTCAGTTGCTCCTTGTCACTGTTGAGAATTGGCCAGGAAATCCAAGGCTTTCCTTATCTTGATCAATTTCTTTTGCTTTTCTGGTCTCCTTTCCCATTAGCTTGGGCCTCATTGGTCCTTGATAGGGGATTTATAGACAATGTTTTTTTCCAGTTTTCTATTATAAGACATAAAGTTTTTCTGGCCTTCATAAGGATGGAATTTAGTGGAATAACTCAATGGTCCTAGAAGAAAATTTATAGGTAAGGGCAATTTCCACTTCTCTGTTAATAGATGAAGAACACAGGTCAAAGCCTTTGACTGTGTGGATCACAATAAACTGTGGAAAATTCTGAAAGAGATTGGAATACCAGACCACCTGATCTGCCTCTTGAGAAACTTGTATGCAGGTCAGGAAGCAACACTTAGAACTGGACATGGAACAACAGACTGGTTCCAAATAGGAAAAGGAGTACATCAAAGCTGTATATTGTCACCCTGCTTATTTAACTTATATGCAGAGTACATCATGAGAAACACTGGACTGGAAGAAACACAAGCTGGAATCAAGATTGCTGGGAGAAATATCAATAACACCAGATATGCAGATGACACCACCCTTATGGCAGAAAGTGAAGAGGAACTCAAAAGCCTCTTGATGAAAGTGAAAGTAGGAGTAAAAAAGTTGGCTTAAAGCTCAACATTCAGAAAACGAAGATCATGGCATCTGGTCCCATCACTTCATGGGAAATAGATG
>NW_011495026.1:10490785-10494816 GCF_000754665.1 Bison bison bison | reverse complement strand
ACTGCAAGGAGATCCAACCCGTCCATTCTGAAGGAGATCAGCCCTGGGATTTCTATGGAAGGAATGATGCTAAAGCTGAAACTCCAGTACTTTGGCCACCTCATGTGAAGAGTTGACTCATTGGAAAAGACTCTGATGCTGGGAGGGATTGGGGGCAGGAGGAGAAGGGAACGACCGAGGATGAGATGGCTGGATGGCATCACTGACTCGATGGACGTGAGTCTGAGTGAATTCTGGGAGTTGGTGATGGACAGGGAGGCTTGGCATGCTGTGATTCATGGGGTCACGAAGAGTCGGACAAGACTGAGCAACTGAACTGAACTGACAAATGGGAACTCCTGTGTTTCTTATGAATTTGAGGATCTTGCTTTATTATGAAAGAATTTGTAGATGAAGTGATAGATAAGAAGTGGATTTATTTAGAAAGAAACACACCTAACAGACAGAGTATGGGCACCTCAGAAGGTGAGAGAGCCCCAAAATGGTATGGTTAGTTTTTATGGGATGAATTTCATAAGCTAAATAATGGAAGGATTATTCCAATTATTTTGAGGAAGGAGTGGGCATTTTCAGAAATAGGGCCACAGCCAACTTTTTGGACTTTAATGGTTAGCCTAAGAATTGTCATGGCATTGGTAGGTATGCCATTTAATGTATTAGAGTGAGCATATAATGAGGCAAAATCTACTGGAAGTCAAATCTTCCTTCATCTTGGACCTACTTGGTTCTAATCAGATTCTGTCATGTTCTATGTACATCATATTCTTTTAACAACTGTGCCCTGCCCCTTCCCCCTTCTTTCATCTGTTCTAAAGAGACTACAGGTGACCAACCTCCCTCCAGAACAAAATATTTTAAAACTTTTTTGAGCCATGGGATCTACTTGATACCTCTAAATTGGTTTGTGTGTTCAGTTACAAAGACAAGGATATTGGACTCATCAAATTCAATAGAAAATTTATTTTAATTAGTATTTTGAGGGTTTCAAAAAATCAAGAATCCATTTTGCCCTTATGCCTCACTGAAAGAAAATAGTTCTAAATTAATCAATCCATTGGAAAAGTTAGAAAAGGCTAGTCCTTAACAAAAATGCTGCTCAACTTCATCCTACTGCCCCTTCTTTTTCTTATGCTGTTCCACTCCCTCCCCACTATATTCTTCCTCTGCCTCCCCCACCCCTAATTGCCCCTTTCCAAATTAAGTCAAATAAGGAAAAAGGACTTGTGACCTAGTGACACTGAGGAGGTTACTCACTTGAAAGACAATAGAAATTTTCTCAGGTGAAAGATACCAGGAGAATTCAGACTATGTGATAAGCTACGGGACTTACCTGGCAGCCTTTCTCAAACTGGCTATTTCAACAGAATTTTTAGAATAAAAATGAAAACACCACAGAGGCCTTTGCTTTCTCGGGCAATTGAAAAACTTGGGAAAATAAGACAAGCATATCTTGATAGCATGCACCAGTCCCAAAGGGAAATCTACTTATTAATTACTAAATTGTTCTAACATGTATACATAAGGATTGATCACCTAGTACTCCTAGTAGCATGGCACTTGTGACATGGTAGAAACAAAGAAAAAATAAAAGAGGTAGAAACAAAGACACATAAAAGAGCTGAAACGACTCCAGGGTGACACCTAAAGGAGGTAAGCTAATAAACAACACACTAGCCCAACACACAGTTTTCAACAGTAATTTTGTCTTGATAAACCAACATTAAAATGAAAAATAAAGTCACTCAAACAGGAAAAACAGAGAGGACAACAGGCAGTCATCGTCCAACTAAGACCCCAGCTGAGTTTTTGTACATATGAAATTTATCTTGCAAGTAAAACCATATAATCAGATCAGGACTTGAATCTACAGTGCTGGGACTTGAACCTGGCCAAAATCAAGTTTGGATTTTTAAAATGTCCAAAACCCACAGCCTTTTAGCTGAGATCACACACAGTCCTGGTTTCAGGACTTAATGAAGCTCAGGTTCTTGATGTCTCATTGCAGAAAGAATTCAGTGAGAGACAAAGTGATAGGTAAGAGGTGGATTTATTTAGATAGAAACACACTCCATAGAAAGAATGTGGGTCATTTCAGAAGACAAGAGAAGCATTGAAATATGTTATAGTTAGTTTTTATGGGCTGGGTAATTTCATAGGCTATTGAGGGGAATGATTATTCCAACTATTTCAGGTAAGGGATGAAGATTTCCAGGAATTGGGCCAGTGTCCTCTTTTTGGATTTTGATGGTTGGCCTCAGAATTGCCATGGCATTGGTGGGTGTGTCAATCAGCTTTCTCATGCATTATGATGGGATGGGTGTGTACTGAGGCTTGAGGTCTAGTGGAAGTAGATTCTGTCATCTTGGACTTATTTGGTTTTAATCAATTTACGTCAGATCCTTGGACTATGTTATTCTTTTAAAGTGTGTGCCCTGTCCCCTTCTCTCCTGTTTCAAAAGTATTTACTTAAATATAAGCTAAGGGAGATTGTGCTACCAAATGACTGAGACGGGGCTCTTTGAAAATTCAAAACGTACTTTTGTGTATGTAGTTAAAGAAAGTCAACTTGATAAAACGTCTTTTCAAAATTTTGACCCTAAAGGAACAAAAGTCCTTCTGGGGAAAGTTTACATTTATCTCTCTTTGCCTTTGAAATGTAAATGTTCTACAAATTGTCCTCAGGAAACGCTTATCTAGACCACCTAGAATTCCTGGGACAGAGGGAAAAAGGAAAAACAAAACTTTTTTTAACTCAATTGAATAAACTTAATTTATGCCAACTGCTATTTATAATTGATGAATTTTATATTTTAATACCTGATTCATGATTAAGTTTTAAAATAAATTAAAAAAAAAAGAGAGAGATATCTGTCTCTATCTATCAAGATGCATGAAGGTCTATATATGGAGATTATAAAAGCTTATAAATATGTTTTTACCTTAGGATGGTACTGACAAAATTAGTTTATAAATAATCTACATTTTAATTGGTTTAAAGGAAATTAGTGCTTAAATAAATTATTAGGAATATAATAGAAACTACCCCAAATAAGTTTCAGGTTCATATAATCTGGGCAATTTCAATATTAAATTAATATTTTATATTACAGTTAGGTTAAATTTGCTGTTTTAATTAATGTAGATGTGTCTTTCAAGTAATCAAAATTAAGTATTATAGTTGTGTTGTACTTAGGTTTACTGAAGCTCAATAAGCTCATGTTATCTACGTTACAGAATTTGTCAACAAAATGTCGTATGATGACTCTTTGTAAGTAAATTTAGTGCAAACAGCATAAGAGTTCTCTGGTGAACTGTATAACAATATTTATGTCCTGTGATATGTCTACACCAAATTAGTTTATCTAGACTTTATTGATAACTTGAAACTTTCAGTTCAGTTAGTTGTTCAGTCGTGTCTGACTCTTCGCGACCCCATGAATCGCAGCACGCCAGGCCTCCCTGTCCATCACCAACTCCCGGAATTCACTCAGACTCATGTCCATCGAGTCAGTGATGCCATCCAGCCATCTCATCCTCTGTCGTCCCCTTCTCCTCCTGCCCCCAATCCCTCCCAGCGTCAGAGTCTTTTCCAATGAGTCAACTCTTTGCATGAGGTGGCCAAAGTACTGGAGTTTCAGCTTCAGAATCATTCCTTCCAAAAAAACCCCAGGGCTAATCTCCTTCAGAATGGACGGGTTGGATCTCCTTGCAGTCCAAGGGACTCTCAAGAGTCTTCTCCAACACCACAGTTCAAAAGCATCAGTTCTTCGGTGCTCAGCCTTCTTCACAGTCCAACTCTCACATCCATGCATGACCACTGGAAAAACCATAGCCTTGACTAGACGGACCTTTGTTGGCAAAGTAATGTCTCTGCTTTTGAATATGCTATCTAGGTTGGTCATAATTTTCCTTCCAAGGAGTAAGCGTCTTTTAATTTCATGGCTGCAGTCACCATCTGCAGTGATTTTGGAGCCCAGAAAAATAAAGTCTGACACTGTTTCCACTGTTTCCCCATCTATTTCCCATGAAGT
>NW_011495026.1:10490020-10490477 GCF_000754665.1 Bison bison bison | reverse complement strand
TTCTGTTGTTTTCCTCTATTTCTTTGCATTGATTCTGAGGAAGGCTTTCTTATCTCTTCTTGCTATTCTTTGGAACTCTACATTAAGATGCTTATATCTTTCCTTTTCTCCTTTGCTTTTCACTTCTCTTCTTTTCACAGCTATTTGTAAGGCCTCCCCAGACAGCCATTTTGCTTTTTTGCATTTCTTTTCCTTGGGGATAGTCCTGATCCCTGTCTCCTGTACAGTGTCACGGACCTCATTCCATAGTTCATCAGGCACTCCACCTATCAGATCTAGGCCCTTAAATCTATTTCTCACTTCCACTGTATAATTATGAGGGATTTGATTTAGGTCATACCTGAATGGTCTAGTGGTTTTCCCTACTTTCTTCAATTTCAGTCTGAATTTGGCAATAAGGAGTTCATGATCTGAGCCACAGTCAGCTCCTGGTCTTGTTTTGGTTGACTGTGTAGAG
>NW_011495026.1:10489012-10489920 GCF_000754665.1 Bison bison bison | reverse complement strand
TCTGGTATTCCAATCTCTTTCAGAATTTTCCACAGTTTATTGTGATCCACACAGTCAAAGGCTTTGGCAGAGTCAATAAAACAGAATAGATGTTTTTCTGGAACTCTCTTGCTTTTTCCATGATCCAGCAGATGTTGGCAATTTGATCTCTGGTTCCTTTGCCTTTTCTAACACCAACTTGAACATCAGGAAGTTCACCATTCACGTATTGCTGAAGCCTGGCTTGGAGAATTTTGAGCATTACTTTACTAGCATGTGAGATGAGTGCAATTGTGCGGTAGTTTGAGCATTCTTTGGCATTGACTTTCTTTGGGAATGGAATGAAAACTGACCTTTTCCAGTCCTGTGGCCACTGCTGAGTTTTCCAAATTTGCTGGCATATTGAGTGCACCACTTTCGCAGCATCATCTTTCAGGATTGGAATAGCTCAACTAGAATTCCATCACCTCCACTAGCTTTGTTCATAGTGATGCTTTCTAAGGCCCACTTGACTTCACATTCCAGGATGTCTGGGTCTAGATGAGTGATCACACCATCGTGATTATCTGGGTTGTGAAGATCTTTTTTGTACAGTTCTTCTGTGTATTCTTGCCATGTCTTCTTAATATCTTCTGCTTCTGTTAGGTCCATACCATTTCTGTCCTTAATGGAGCCCATCTTTGCATGAAATGTTCCTTTGGCATCTCTAATTTTCTTGAAGAGATCTCTAGTCTTTCCCATTCTGTTGTTTTCCTCTATTTCTTTGCATTGATTCTGAGGAAGGCTTTCTTATCTCTTCTTGCTATTCTTTGGAACTCTACATTAAGATCCTTATATCTTTCCTTTTCTCCTTTGCTTTTCACTTCTCTTCTTTTCACAGCTATTTGTAAGGCCTCCCCAGACAGCCATTTTGCTTTTTTGCATTTCTT
>NW_011495026.1:10488174-10488624 GCF_000754665.1 Bison bison bison | reverse complement strand
AGAGATCTGACAGAATGTGGTCCACTGGAGAAGGGAATGGCAAACCACTTCAGTATTCTTGCCTTGAGAACCCCATGAACAGTATGAAAAGGCAAAATGATAGGATACTGAAAGAGGAACTCCCCAGGTCAGTAGGGACCCAACATGCTACTGGAGATCAGTGGAGAAATAACTCCAGAAAGAATGAAGGGATGGAGCCAAAGCAAAAACAATACCCAGTTGTGGATGTGACTGGTGATAGAAGCGAGGTCCGATGCTGTAAAGAGCAATATTGCATAGGAAGCTAGAATGTCAGGTCCATGAATCAAGGCAAATTGGAAGTGGTCAAACAGGAGATGGCAAGAGTGAATGTAGACATTCTAGGAATCAGCAAACTAAAATGGACTGGAATGGATGAATTTAACTCAGATGACCATTATATCTACTACTGCGGGCAGGAATCCCTCAGAA
>NW_011495026.1:10484842-10488074 GCF_000754665.1 Bison bison bison | reverse complement strand
GGATGCAATCTCAAAAATGACAGAATGATCTCTGTTCATTTCCAAGGCAAACCATTCAATATCACAGTAATCCAAGTCTATGCCCCAACCAGTAACTTGAAACTTTAGAGTTTTACTAAATTAAATAATGTCTTGCTCATTTCCAAACGCAATAAAATACTGAAACATTAATTACTGAACATTTACTTCTGCTTTATTGACTGTGTTAAAGCCTTTGACTGTGTAAATCACAACAAATTGTAGATAATTCTTGAAGAGATAGGGATACCAAACCAGCTTACCTGCCTCCTGAGAAACCTGTATGCATGTCAAGAAGCAACAGTTAGAACTGGACATGAAACAATGGACTGGTTCAAAACTGGGAAAATGGAAACAGTGGAAACAGTAACAGGTTTTATTTTCTTGGGCTCCCAAATCACTGTTGACTGTGACTGCAGACACAAAATTAAAAGACACTTGCTCCTTGGAAGAAAAGAGCCATTACTTTGCTGACAAAGGTCCATATAATCAAAGCTATGGTTTTTCCACTAGTCATGTGTGGAAGTGATAATTGGACCATAAAGAAAGCTGAACACCAAAGATCTTGTGCTTTTGAGCTGTGGTGCTGGAGAAGACTCTTGAGAGTCCCTTGGACTGCAAGGCAAACCAGTCAGTCCTCAAGGAAATTGATCCTGAATATTCATTAGAAGGACTGATGCTGAAACTGAAGCTCCAATCCTTTGGCCACCTGATACAAAGAGTAAACTCATTAGAAAAGACCCTAATGCTGGGAAAGATTGAAGGCAGGAGGAGAAGGGGATGACAGAGGACAGATGGTTGAATGGCATCACTGACTCAATGGACATGAGTTTGAGCAAGCTCTGGGAAATGGTGAGAGATAGGGGAGCCTGGCATGCTGCAGTCCATAGGATTGCAAAGAGTAAGACATGACTGAGTGACTAAACAACAACAATTACTGAACACAGGCTTTCTTTCACAGAGACAAAAAGGTATTTAGAACTATTGATAAAAATATTTGGTACCATATTGAGAAATTTTCTATAAAAATGCATATGTTTTTAGAATTTATAAATAGTAAGTATAAGTTTGCCAATCTAAAGAATGCTAATGAGAGTTAATATTTGCTCATTCTTAGTTTACATTATAAATTAAAGTTTTTAAAGATTAAGAATTCTGAATAATATATATAATTAAAACTACAATATAATAAGGAAAACTTTTTAAAGCATTTTATTAAAGAAAAAAATATTAATTTTTTCCTACAGTTATGAAAGTAGACTAAGAAAAAAGAAAAACATAGTAAAAAATCTGAAGGTCAAAAAGGAAGTTTTAGAATGCTTGTGGAGAAGAAACCCTGAAAATATCATTTCATGTGTGGTCAGAACTGATTATAATTAGAATAAATTTAATTAAGTAATTAAATTTATTAACATAAATTAAGTATATACATTGTGATATTAAAAGTGAGCTGATGCAAAACTAGAATTTGATTTTCTCTGTTATGGAAGCAAAATTTTTCTGGACTATTGATCTGTTTTTTATACATAATATAAAGCTTCTTTACCTTTTAGCTGTTGAAGTTTCCTGTGTTTATGTACTGAAATATTTTATTACATCTTTGGTTATGTGAATAAGTATTGTTTCATAGTAACCTATAATCCTATTTGACCAAATATTTTTTTAAACCTTTTGATATCTTTGACAGAATTCCACAAATCAGATTTTAAATAAATTTTTTTTGACTTCTCACTAACTTTGGGGAGATTCGGAGGGTCACTGAATCATTTCAGAGAAATTAAAATAATTAGGCTTATTTGTTATGTTACATGGGAAGCATTATCAAATGATGAAACTTCTTAGGTTATATTGTATGGGTAAGTTTATTAATATAAATGTCCTTGAAATTATATGAGGTCCCTAAAATCTGTATACCCATCTGAATGCAGAGTTCCAGAGAATAGCAAGAAGAGATAAGCAAGGCTTTTTAAGTGAACAATGGAAAGAAATAGAGGAAAACAATAGAATGAGAAAGATGAGAGATCTCTTCAAGAAAACTAGAGGTACCAAGGGAATATTTCATGCAGAAACAGGAACAATAAAGCACAGAAATAGTATGGACTGAAGGAAACAGAAGATATTAAGAAGAGATGGCAAGAATACACAGAAGAAGGAGGTAATGGAATTACAGCTGAACCATTTCAAATCCTAAAATATGATGATGCTTTAAAATGTTGCACTCAATGTGCCAGCCAATGTGGAAAACTCAGCAGGACTGTGGCTGCAGGACTCGAAAAGTTCAGTTTTCATTTCAATCCCAAAGAATGTTCAGACAACAACACAGTTGTACTCATTTCATATGCTAGCAAAGGAATGCTCAAAATCCTTCAAGCGAGGCTTTTACAGTATGTGAATTGAGAACTTCCAGATATATAAGCTGGATTTAAAAAAGGCAAACAAACCAGAGATCAAATTGCCAACATCCACTGGATCATAGTAAAAGCTAGAGAATTCCAGAAAGACATCTACTTCTCCTTCATTGACTATGTTAAAGCCTTTGACTGTGCAGATCACAACACTGTGGAAAATTCTTCAAGAGATAGGAATACCAGACCACCTGACCTGCCTCTTGAGAAATTTTTATGCAAGTCAGGAAGCAACACTTAGAACCAGACATGGAACAACAGAATGGTTGCAAATTGTGAAAAAGTACATCAAGGCTGTATATTATCACCCTGCTTGGTTAACCTATATGCAGAGTACATCATGTGAAATGCCAGGCTGATGAAGAACAAGCTGGAATCAAGATTGCTGGGAGAAATACCAATAACCTCAGATATTGCAGATGATACCACCATTATGGCAGAAAGTGAACAGGAATTTAAAGCCTCTTGATGAAGTTGAAAGAGGAAAGTGAAAAAGTTGGCTTAAAACTCAACATTCAGAAAACTAAGATCATGGCATCTGATTCCATCACTTCGTGGCAAATAGATGGGGAAACAATGGAAATAATCAAAGACTTTATTTTCTTGGTCTCCAAAATCACTGTGGAGAAAGCTCCAATACTTTGGCTACCTGATATGAAGAGCTGACTCACTGGAAAATACCTTGATACTGGGAAAGATTGAAGACAGGTGAAGGGAACGACAGAGGATGAGATGGCATCACTCGACTGGCATCACTCGACTTGATGGACATGAGTTTGTACAGATAGTGAAGGACAGGAAACCCTGGC
>NW_011495026.1:10471084-10484742 GCF_000754665.1 Bison bison bison | reverse complement strand
TTGGAGATTGAGTTCAAGGAGACCCAAGCACTAGTACTGGCCCCCACCAGAGAACTGGCTCAACAGACCCAAAATGTAATTCTGGCACTTGAAGACTGTATGGAGTTTTCTCTCTGCTGCTGAATTTGCACTCTAGCCAGGCCCTCTTCTTCATTAGTGATAGTGATAGTGAAGTTGCTCAGTCGTGTCCAACTCTTTGCGACCCCATGGACAGTAGCCAACCAGGCTCCTCCGTCCATGGGACACGTGCAATTTTACCAGGGGTTGAACCCTACCTAGGATGATTGCTTACTGGGGCTTACAGGGTCCACTTCATACTTAGCACTAATTGAATACTTTAATGAATAAATATAACACCAAACAAAATGTATTCAAGTGCTTTCTTTAAAAAATCCCCTTTAAAGGCATTTCTATTCAGGCTAATGACAAACACAATAAAGTCTCAAAGATGGGAATTCCCTGGCACTCCAGTGGAAAACTGTGTCTTCCTTCAAAAGATGTCAGCAATACCAGACACATTTCTACAACACTTCAGACACTGTTCAGAGGTAAATGCTTTACCAATCACTTATTTCCAATCATTTTCTCCCTACATTTAAATTGTGAAGATAAAATATGAGGATTTAGTCTCTATACACTCAGAACTTCTTACTCCTATCCTTAGAAAAATACTAGACTTAACTGCAATAATCCCAAACAATACACTGTTTAAAAGTATAGCTACATTAATAAAAGTCTAACTTAAAGGAAGTTTAAACTCTTGACAACATTAACATTTGTATCATTCGGTGAGTTCTGTACTCTGACTTCTGCATAATTTTTTTAGACTTCATTTAATCCTCACAAAACCCAAAGAGAAGGTACTATTATCACCTCCACTTTATAAGTGAGTATACCAAGATTTAAAAAACTCAAGTAACTTACCCACCACTGCATCAGGAAATGGCAGAACTAAGATTAGAACCATGGTCTGCTGCTGCTGCTAAATCGCTTCAGTCGTGTCCGACTCTGTGCGACCCCAGAGATGGCAGCCCACCAGGCTCTCCCGTCCCTGGGATTCTCCAGGCAAGAACACTGGAGTGGGTTGCCATTTCCTTAACCAACAGCAGAGACTAACACATTATAAAACAATTATGCTTTTTTATTTATTACTATTATTAATTATAAAGCAATTATACTCCAATGAAAAACAAAGCTTCATGGTAAAACAGTCTGATGCTTTGCCCACAGGGTTCCCAGCAGCTTTAGCAGGTGATTAAGAAAAGCAATTTCTTGACAAATCTGAGAACCCGAAGATATGTTGAGTACTTGAAAAGAAAGAAATTCACCCAAAACTGCAGGCATTTGAGACAAAATGTGATCTTTAACATGACTTTGCTGGCCTTGAGAGACTTTAAAAGTTTTAAGATTCCTTATGAAACTTTTAGCAAAGGTAAATTAAAGGAGCCTAGGTAATCAGTTGCTATTCTCATTACACTTACATAATTAATCAGGCCACATTTACTAAAACCAGACTTATTTTGCAAATAAATTAGTCTTAATTTGGCTATATTTAGTAAAAATAAAGTTATTTTAGACAGAAAAAATGTTTCAGTGAACATTAAGTTCTAATGTTAATTGTCTTTAAGGTTTGATATTTACTGCCTGAGACTCAATTCCTAGATAGTTCCTTGTTACTGTGTTACATTATTATAAAGTTTAATCAGGCTATTAAAAGGACAGTCTAAGCTGGTTTCTGAAGCCTATCACTATAATTTACCTTTGGTTGAAGACCAGATGTCCCATGACAAGAGATTATGCATCCTGGAAAATACATCATTTAGAGCAGAGGTCCTCAACCTGGGGACCGGGCACCAGGGATCAGTTTCATTAAAGACAAGTTTCCCATGGACTGCAGAGGTAAGGGTGAGGGGGCAACAGTTCAAATGGCAATGCAAGCTATAGAGAGCAGCAGATGAAGTTTTGATCACTTGCCCCACTGCTCATCTCCTGCTGTGTGGCCCAAGAAAGGGGAATTGAGAACTCCTGATTTAAAGGGGTTTGCGCAATCTAGATAGAGGGATCCTAATCAGGTACTCTTAACTAGCTCATGTACAACAAAGCTGAAGGGAGATGATTCTTGGATTCCTATTTTCTACTCAAAGAAAGGCCTTTCCACCGGACTAGTCTATAGAGAGGACAGCTGACTTCAAACTCTCCTTAAAAAAAGAAACATAAAAGAAAAGACATCCACACCAGGTAGAGAAGAAACCATTTGAGTGGAGTTTTCCCAAGGAACCATATCAGACTAGTACAGCCATGCTCAGTGACCAAATTTTCAGATTGCTCCTAGGGATCTTTACCCTTCCAGTCCTAGTCTTTTAATTCCTTAGTTTAAATTGCCTTCTCCCAGTGTGACTGATCTTTATTTGGGTCCTACTTATTAAACTGTATAACTTCTTTTGTCATCTGACTACCTTCCAGCATATGCATCCTGTCTCCAACACATAAACATTGTCCCTGCCTCTTCAGACTCTCCACACTGAATGGCCAATGACTCCAGGTAAGCAAGGACCAAACTCTGTCCTAAAACCCCAATAAACTTGTAAAGAGATGCCCAGCACACACTATCTGCATAGCCCAATTTGCTCACTTGGCTGCTTAAGACCCCATGAGCCCCAGGTCCCTCTGTGGGTAAAGATCGCTCCAGGGCAGATAGCCATGCTTCACAGGGAATGAAAAGGGACATTTGAAACCCACTTTGAACATCCACACTGCTTTAGGCAGATTTTAATAAAAATGGGTAAATGCGAGGATAAAATTAAAATCCCCTGAGGAAAGAACTGACAATGGATCTTGTGTGGTTAGGAGGGACCCAGAATAAAATAGAACCAGGCCTTCATGACAGATCTGGGGTACTGTACTTTGTGTTTTAAGAAAAACCATGAACTGAAAATATACAAACTTTTGACTCTTGATTCCTGCTCAGAAATCCCTTAAGAAAATGTCCTGACTACAACCAATTATCAAGGCCTTGCAGTCAGGTTGTCAAGTTCACCCAGTCCCTTACAAGTTTCCCAGCTGTGGTTTCCATGGTTTTTGTCCCCATTCAACTCCCTGAGAGCATACTTTTGGTTGCTGCCAAAGACTGCCAAGTCACTTCAGTCGTGTCCGACTCTGTGCGACCCCATAGACGGCAGCCCACCAGGCTCCCCCGTCCCTGGGATTCTCCAGGCAAGGACTACATGTCCCCAATTTACAAACTCTGGAAGCAATAAAGCTGTCTTCTTGTTTCCAAAACACACTGTTGCTTTTGAATTTATTTCTAATTTGGGACAACAATTTGATTTAATATTCCATTTTCACATTTTTTTTTCTTTAGCCAAGAGCTAATTAATTGAACAGCAGAGTAAAATGAAACAGTTTTTCCTTTAAACATTAAAAAAAGAATAATAACAAAAAGTAACAAAGTAGAATCTTGATAAGGCATTTCCCTGGTATGCTAGTGGTAAAGAATCCACCTACCAACGCAGAAGATATAAAAGACTGAGTTTCTGTCGCTGTGTCGGGAAGATCCTCTGGAAGAGGGCATGACAACCCACTCCCATATTCTTGCCTAGAGAATCCTATGGCTAGAGGGGCTTGGCAGGCTATAGTCCACAGGGTCACAAAGAATGGGACATGACTGAAGTGACTTAGCAGGCACGAATGCAGAATCTTGGTAAACAAATGAATCATTTACAAAATCTCCTTTTTATGCCATTTGCCACCTGGAGTGTTCAATTCAATGGCCAATAATGTGAACATATACAATATTAACTAATTATATTTTGTATATAACTCATATGTTTTATAAAAATATATTATAAGCAATGGAATATGTTATAGATTGATATGTTTATCTTCCAGAGTTTTAAATTTATCATTTAATGGGTTATGTTATGTTTTCAATTTTCTAAAAGAAAAGCTTTAGTCATTATTAGGAAAACTAATGTAAAGCATGCTCACAAGACATGAAGAAAAAATGAATTTCAATCATTATTTCTTAAAGTATAAACTCCTATAGTGTATTGTAATAGAAAAAAACAATATTTAAAAATTCTCCTTATTGCCTATTATTTTCAAAAGTACAAAATTCATTCAGATGATATCAACAAAAATCTCTTGTCCTTCTCTGGTGTGTTAGTCTACAGTTGATAATGTATTATTCATAAGGTTGATAAATACTGGAAGCTAAATGAGGCTTGTGTATGTATATGCTAAGTTGCTTCAGTTGTGTCCAACTCTTTGCAACCCTATGGACGCTAGCTGGCAAAGATCCTCTGTCCATGGGATTCTCCAAGCAAGAATGCTGGATTGGGTTGTCATATCCTCTTCCAGGGGAATTTCCCTACTCAGGGATCGAACCCATGCTTCTTACATCTCCTGCACTGGCAGGTGGGTTCTTTACCACTAGTGCCACTTGGGAAGCCCAAATAAGGCTTAAGGAAAACTAGTTTTTATTGTCCCATTCTCTCTCCAGACCTTTCCTCTTTCTTATTGATATAATTCTCATTATAGAAACAGTTAAAATTTTAAATGAAAATGAAATTACACCATATTAGCCTAAATCTCAGGCAAGGAAAATAGAAAATGATGTATTTCAAGGATTTCCCCCCCCAAAAAAAAATAAAATAAATAGATGATAATGATGATATAGATATATTTATTAGTAGACATATGGATACAACAGTCATTGAATAAATAGCAGTTGTAACGAACTCTCCCCTTGTAGCATACTCCATTCATTCTGTTGGAAAGATGACTAAAGTGAGCAGATCCATTTGGAAAAAAGAAGAAGAAATTGGAAGCAACACAGTGATCACTGCCATATCTCTCAGAGCATTTTCATTTTCTCTAAATTTACTTCCTGAGAAATTTTCTCATATATACTATACTTCATGATCAGACATGAACTGGAAACAGAAAAATAACTCTTGTAGAATCTCTACATATTTTGTGGTTTACCTTCTATACATATGTTTAGAGATGCTTAAACATTCTTAAGATGTGCAAAATTATGGATCATTGCTGAAAAGGCCTGAGGTTTGTTCATTTTGCAATTAAATTTGCATATATACACATATAGACAGAAGATCTTACTAGAGGATACAATAAATAGCTGATAGAATATTTATATACTTTACATTTCCAGTCTGCTGTTGTTGTAACCTCCGTAGACACACAATTTGATTCCCAAGTTACATTAGTTTAAAATGTATTCAGCTATTTGTACGTCAGAGTAAGGATTACTAACTCAGCCAGCCTCACAGATGGGGGCCTCTCACGTACAACACCCAAGGTATGGTAGCAATTTGCTTCAGTAAGAACATCTGAGGTTCCAAGACTGAAAGAACACCTGAGATTCCAAACTAGAAAACTGGCATCAGGCTTAGATGAGACAACATAAATATTTCCACTGATGGTAGCAAAAGAACAACTCCTGTTTTGGGGTGAATTTTCCCAGAAGTAGACTGTCAGACATGGATTTTAAAGCAATAATTTTATTGTCAGATAATCTTGGGAAACATCAGTAGTGCAGAGTGGAAGTAGGATGTGTAGGAAATGGAGCCTGAGAGAGTGAGGAAATGACTAGTTTACTCGATGGTACCCATGAGAGGTACTTGTCAGCCTCAGACTTTTCCTACAAAAAGTGTGTATCTTTTCCTACAAAAAGTGTGTATCTTTTCCTATAAGTCTCATAACATATTACAAAAGCAAAGCATTGTTTAAACAACTCAAAATTATAATCTTCAGTTCAGTTCAGATGCTCAGTCATGTCTGACTCTTTGCAACCCCACAGATGGCAGCACACCAGGCTTCCCTGTCCATCACCAGCTCCTGGAGCTTGCTCAAACTCAAGTCCATCAAGTTGGTGATGCCATCCAACCATCTCATCCTCAGTCATCCCCTTCTTCTCCTGTCTTCAATCTTTCCCAGACTCAGGGTCTTTTTGAAGGCGTCAGTTCTTTGCATCAGGTGGCTGAAGATTTGGAACTTCAGTCAGTATCAGTTCTTCCAATGAACATTTGGGTCTGATTTCCTTTAGGGTTCACTGGTTGGATCTCCTTGTAGTCCAAAGGACTCTCAAGAGTCTTCTCCAACAGCACTGCTCAAAAGCTTCAATTCTTCATCATCGCTCAGCTTTCTTTATGATCCAACTCTCACATCCATATGTGACTCCTGGGGGAAAATATATATATATATATATATATAGCTTTGACTAGACAGATCTTTGTTGGCGAAGTAATGTCTCTGCTTTTTAATATGCTGTCTAGGTTGGCCATAGCTTTTCTTCCAAGGAGAAAGTGTCTTTTAATTTCATGACTGCAGTCACTGTCTGCAGTAATTTTGGAGCCTAAGAAAATACTCACACTTTCCGTTGTATCCCCATCTACTTGCCGTGAAGTGCTGGGACCGGATGCCATGATCTTTGTTTTTTGAATGTTGAATTTTAACCCAGCTTTTCCCCATCTCCTCTTTCACTTTCATCAAGAGGCTCTTTAGTTCCTCTTCACTTTGTGTCATAAGGCTCATATCATATGCATGTCTAAGGTTATTGATATTTCTCCTGTAAATCTTGATTCCATCTTGTGCTACATCCAGCCCAGCATTTCACATGATGTACTCCACATATAAGTTAAATAAACAGGGTGATAATATACAACCTTGTCTTACTCCTTTCACAATTTGGAACCAGTCCACACAACTCAAAATTATTATTTTATATGTGCCCAAATGAGTTTCACATAACCAAGGTCATTGGCATGGCTATCTTCCTGATTCTGAAGGCCTTGGGGGAGATATGTTCCTTACCTTTTCCGCTTTCTGAAGCCATCCTCATTTCTCTGCTGTGTTCTTCCATCCACCAAGCAGCAGCAGTGTTTGATCTTTCTTCCATCACTCTCTCCTCTGTCTTTCTTCCATCACTCTGTCCTCTGTCTCTCTTCCATATTTAAAGGGCCCTTTTCATTTGTGTGTGTGTTAGCTGGTCAGTAGTGTCTGACTCTTTGCAGCTCCATGGTCTGCAGCCCACCAAGCTCCTCTGTCCATGGAAAATTCTCCAGGCAAGAATACCGGAGAGGTTAGCCATTCCCTTTTCCAGGGGATCTTCCCCAAGTAGGGATCAAAGCCAGGTTTCCTGCATTGCAGGTAGATTCTTTACTGTCTGAACAACCAGGGAAGCCCAATTAATCCAGGATAATCTCTTTATTTTAAGGTCAGCTGATTAGCAACTATAATTTCATTTGCACTTTCTCCCTTCCATGTAACAATATATTCAGTTTCCAGTGATAAAGATATGGAAATCTTGGGGTGGTTATTGTGGTCTATAACCGTGAGGAAATTGGAGTATTTATATACCATTCTCATCTGCCATTAGTTCAGGGCTGCTCATAAGAAATTATTTTGTGGCAATTTATTTTGGCCCAGCTATGGCTGAGCATTCTCCTGTAGCAAGGTGAGTAGTTCCTATTAGGTCTCAGAAGATTGCATTAAGAATAGCATATTCGTGTCTGTTTAGTTCTGCTATTGTCTTTTACTTTCCATTCTTTGCATTAGTCAGACCCACACATGCCTCCGTAATACTATTTTGTCATTAACTTATCAAGGCAGTAGTCAGTCAGAAGTTGTTAATTAAAAACAAAAACTTACCAAAGAAGAATTAGAGATAAAAATTATACCACTAGGCATTATTGATCTAGTTGGTTCCCAAACTGGAATTTATAAAAACCAACATCTCCCTGCTCTATTACACATTCTAGATTTCCCTTCACAGCCAGCGCTTGATCTAGTGCAGGCTGCTCTTCACACGTAGTAACTCAGACTTTCAGCCCTAAAGAGCTTAGCCTCTGGCTATTGGGCCCTTGTGGGGACATGGTTGCTGTGTTTATCTGTTAATGATTAACACTGAGCAAAAAAAAAACAGGAAACATCTACTAAGTAAGTGCTTGAGTTTTATGTGTAATTCTTCCTGCCTTGGTTATGAAGAATCAGCCACTATCTTCAATGAAACTCTCAGTTAATTATTACTGCCTCTACAGTAAGTTGCTTCATTGCTTGCTAGTCCAGAGGCATGTGCTTAGTCACTAAGTTATGTCCAACTCTTTGTGACCCCATGGACTGTAGACTTCCAGGCTCCTCTGTCCATGGGAATTCTCCAGGCAAGAATACTGGAGTGGGATCTTCCTTAGGGGATCTTCACAACCCAGGGATTGAACCAGGTCTCATGGATTGCAGGTGAATTCTTTACCATCTGAGCTATGACTATGTAGCAGTTATAGCTACTGGTTTAGTGGAAACTTTACTGTTGACCAGAGGTATATCAAGGGCTTTCCAGGTGGTGCTAGTGTTAAAGAACCTGTCTGCCAATGCAGGAGAGGAGACCATAAGAGATATGGGTTTGATCCCTGAGTTGGGCAGATCCCCTGGAGGAGAGAATGGCAACCACTCCAATATTCTTCCTGGAGAATCCCATGGACAGAGGAACCTAGTGAGCTATAGTCCAGAGGGTTGCAAAGAATCAGATATGACTGAAGTGACTTAGCGTGCACACACGCAGATGACAGTGTTCTTCTGTAGATTTGACAATAAAAGTGCACACTGTCTAAAAGTCAAAAACAATAGTAAACTATTTGCATAGTTGTTGCTTTCTATTATCATCATGCACCTGGAATTCCTAACCATATCAGTGATAGAGAACTCATCCCTGTTAGGAATAAACACAACCACTGCATCTCCCTCCACCTTCTGCCTCAGTCTTAATGATTTGCCATTACTATTGCCTAGTTGCAGCATCTATCACCTAAGGGCTAGAAGCTTTAATTCAAGAAGTATTTTTCCAGTGCAAATTTCAAAATAGATCACTGATATTAATGATTAAAGGGGCCACACAAAATTCTACATTTAAAAAATTTTTCTGGACCAGTGTGTTTCAGTTGTTGGAATCAAGCAACATATAACAACCCTTGATTATATATATATAAGTATATATATATACATACACACACACACATATACAGGCTTCCCAGGTGGTGCTAGTTGTAAAGATCCTCCTGCCAATACAGTCACATAAAAAACATGGGTTTGATCCCTGAATCAGGTAGATTGTCTGGAGGAGGATTTGGCAACCCACTCCAACATTCTTGCTTGGAGAATCCCATGGACAGAGGAGCCTGACCAGCTACAGTTCATGAGTCTCAGAGAGTCATGTATGAGTGAGCATGAATGCATGCATATACACATATGTTGTTGTTGTTCAGTCACTAAGTGATGTCCATCTCTTTGCAACCTCATAGACTGTAGTATGCCAGTCTTCTCTGTTTTCCACTATCTCCTGGAGTTTGCTCAAATTCATATCTATTGAGTCAGTGAAGATATCTAACAATCTATCCTCTGTCATCCCCTTCTCCTCCTGCCTTCAATCTTTCCCAGCATCAGGGTGTTTTCCAATGAGTAAGCTCTTCATATCAGGTGGCCAAAATATGGAAGTTTCAGCTTCATCATCAGTCCTTCCAATGAGTATTCAGAGTTGATTTCCTTTAGGACTGACTGGTTTAATCTCCTGGCAGTCCAAGGGACTCTCAAGAGTCTTCTCCAGCATCACAATTCAAAAGCATCAGTTCTTTGACACTCAGCCTTCTTCATGGTCCAGCTCTCAGATACAAACATAACAATTGGAAAAACCATAGCTTAGACTATATGGACATTCGTCGGCAAAGTGATGTCTCTGCTTTTTAATAGATTGTCTAGGTGACTTAACTTTCCATCTGAGGAGCAAGTGGCTTTTAATTTCATGGCTTCAAACAATGTCCACAGTGATTTTGGACCCCAAGAAAATAAAATCTGTCATTATTTGTACTTTTTCCCCTTATATGTGCCATGATGATGGGATTGGTTGCCATGATCTTAGTTTTTTGAATGCTGAGTTTTCAGCCAGCTTTTTCACTCTCCTCTTTCACCTTCATCAAGGCCCTCTTTAGTTCTTCTTCATCTTCTGCCATTAGAATGGTATCAGTTTCATATCTGAGGTTGTTGATATTTCTCCAGGCAATCTTGATTCAAGCTTGTGATTCATCCAGTCAGTCATTGTGCATGATGTATTCTACACAGAAGTTAAATAAGCAGGGTGACAGTATATAGCCTTATTGTATTCCTTTCCAAATTTTCAACCAGTCAGTTGTTCCATGTAAGGTTTTATCTGTAGTTTCTTGACCTGCATACAGGTTTCTCAGGAAACAGGTAAGGAGGTCTGGTATTCCCATCTTTTTAAGAATTTTCCACAGTTCACTGTGATCCATAAGGTATTAGCATAGTCAATGTAGCAGATGTTTTTCTGGGATTCCCTTGCTTTCTCCATCATCCAATGAATGTTGGCAATTTAATCTCTGTTTCCTTTGCCTTGTCTAAATGCAGCTTGTACTTTTGGAAGTTCTTGGTTCATGTATTGCTAAAGCCTGCCTTGAAAGATTTTGAGCATAACCTTCTTAGCATGTGAAATGAACACAATTGAACAGCAGTTTGAACATTCTTTGGCATTGCCTTTCTTTGAGATTGGAATGAAAACTGAACTGTTCCAGTCATGTAGCCACAGTTGAGTTTTTCAAATTTGCTAACACACTGAGTGCAGCACTTTAACAGTGTCATCTTTTAGGATTTGAAATAGCTCACCTGGAATTCCATTATCTCTGTTGACTTTGTTCTCAGTTTGTTAGTAAAGCTTCCTAAGGCCCATGTGACTTCACTCTAAGATGTCTACCTCTAGTTGAGTGACCACACCATCATGATTATGCAAGTCATTAAAGCCTTTTTTTTTCTATAGTTTTTTTTTTCTTTCTTGTCACCTCTTCTTAATCTCCTCTGCTTTCACACAGTCCTTTTCATACAAGAATGTGCCCATCCTTGCATGAAATGTTCTCTTGATATCTAAAATTTTCTTGAAGAGATCACTAATCTTTCCCATTCTATATACATAGATAGTAAGTTGTTCATTCCTGCAAAATGTCACCACTAAGCCTTAGTTGCTTAGCTAAAGAGAGATAAGTCTTTATAAGTGATCAAAGAAAAGAAATGGAGGAAATCAATAAAATGTGAAAGACTAGAGATCTCTTCAAGAAAACCAGAGATACCACAGGAACATTTCATGCAATGATGGGCTCGATAAGACAGAAATGGTATGGACCTACAGAAGCAGAAGATATTAAAAAAAAGGTGGCAAGAACACACAGAAGAACTATACAAAAAAAGACCTTAATGATCCAGATAACCATGATGGTGTGATCACTACCTAGAGCTAGACATCTGGAGTTCAAAGTCAAGTGGACCTTAGGAAGCATCTCTACAAACAAAGCTAGTGGAGGTGATGGAATTCCTGCTTAGTTATTTTAAGTCCTAAAAGATGAAGCTGTTAAAGTGCTGCACTCAATATGCCAGCAAACATGGAAAACTCAGCAGTGACCACAGGACTGGAAAAGGTCAGTTTTCATTCCAATCCCAAAGAAAAGCAATGCCAAAGAATGTGCAAACTACTGCACAATTGCACTCATCTCACACGCTAGCAAAGTAATGCCCAACATTCTCCAAGACAGGCTTCAACAGTGTGTGGACCAAGAACTTCCAGATGTTCAACCTGGATTTAGAAAAGGCAGAGGAACAAGAGACCAAATTGCCAACATCCATTGCATCATAAAAAAAGGAAGAGATTTCTAGAAAAACATCTGCTTTATTAACTACACCAAAGCCTTTGACTGTATGGATCACAACAAACTGTGGACAATTCTTTAAGAGATAGGAATATCAGACCACCTTTCCTGCCTCCTGAGAAATCTGTATGCAGTTCAAGAAGCAACAGTTAGAACTGGACATGGAACAATGGACTGGTTCCAAATTGGGAAAGGAATATGTCAAGGCTGTATGTTGTCATCCTCCTTATTTGACTTATATGCAGAGTACATCATGAGAAATGCTAGGCTGGATGAAGCACAAGCTGGAAACAAGATTACTGGGAGAAATATCAACAACCTCAGGTATACAGATAACACCACTCTAATGGCAGTAAGCAAAGAGGAACTAAAGAGCCTCTTGATGAAGATAAAAGAGGAGAGTGGAAAAGTTGGCTTAAAACTCAACATTCAGAAAGCTAAGATCATGGCATCTGGTCCCATCACTTTATGGCAAATAGAGAAACAATGGAAACAGTGGCAGACTTTATTTTCTTGAACTCCAAAATCACTGCAGATGGTTACTGCAGCCATGAAATCAAAAGACTCTTGCTCTTTGGAAGAAATGCTATGGCCAACCTAGACAGCATATTAAAAAGCAGAGACATTACTTCACCAACAAAGGTTCATCTAGTGAAAGCTATGGTTTTTCCAGTAGTCATGTATATATGTGAGAGTTGGACCATAAAGAAAGCTGAGTGCTGAAGAACTGATGCTTTTGAACTGTGGTGTTGGAGAAGACTCCTGAAAGTCTCTTGGACTGCAAGATCAAACCAGTCAATCATAAAGGAAATCAGTCCTGAATAATCATTGGAAGACTGATGCTGAAGCTGAAGCTCCAATCCGTTGGCCTCCTGATGCAAAGAACTGACTCACTGGAAAAGACCCTGATGTTGCAAAAGATTGAAGGCAGGAGAAGAAGGGGACAGAGGATGAGATGATTGGATGTCATCACCGACTCAATGGACATGATTTTGAGCAGGATCTGAGAGTTGATGATGCCCAGGGAAGCCTGGCATGCTGTAGTCCATGGGGTTGCAAAGATTCAGACTGAGCAACTGAACTGATCTGAATCTTTAGCTGTACCTTTTAAATTCCACTGAAATATTCTTTCGTGCTACCATCTTTCAGATAAGCTAGTAAAAGAAACTTTTTCTGATGGAAAAAAGGATCCTAAGACATTGTCAATTGCTGTATCTTCTTCGTTATGAAGCAATATTTTTATCCAAGTGTTCTTATGTAACATTTTGTTATAAATCAAATACTCTGAAAATTTCACAGAGTGCTGCTGGCCATCCTGGATAAGAAGACAAAGTTAAATCTGGCATGTATATCAATCCCAGAGAAGAGGAAGTACCTCTGTCTCCAGGATACAAGAGGTCTAATAAAATCAATTTGATACCAATGCAACTATATCAAAAGCCCAGGAGTCAAATCTACTCTTGTGGGACATGGTGACCTAGCATGTCTCTCCAACATGAAAGCTGATTCAGCTACTCTCACAACTGAAAGTTCATTTTATGTCATGATGGACATTGAGAAAAGACACAAAGATCTACACATTTTGTTCTATTTTCTGTGGGTCCATCATCAAACCTTCTTCTTGCTTTATTTTAAGGTCCCTGACAATCCAGTCAGATAATTCCTGCCTATTCAGGAGTCAAAACACATACTCTACTTATCTTTTTATCTTTAATTACTTCCCCTGTATCAGGTTGATGAGCAGCTGAAAGGTTTGGAAAGATTTCTTTCTGTCTCTTGGGGGCCTATTTAGTAGTAGAGCAACAGTTCATTTTCAGTTCACTTTGGTATATTGAGACTCAATCTCAGATATTCTCCTCTTGTTATAGGAAACTGCTCAGAAGGCTATGTGCATGCTGTCTCTTCAGTCGTGTCTGACTCTGTGAGATCCTATGGACTATA
>NW_011495026.1:10457769-10470977 GCF_000754665.1 Bison bison bison | reverse complement strand
TATCAGGGTTAGCTAAAAGGGAAGAATCTGGTAACACATGAGATCTGAGCCTCTTATCCTCTGCATCTGCTTGCTCCCTGCCTGAGTGTACCAATTTCAGTTTATGAGAGTGATGCTGTTTATATTTAAATTTTTGAGATGGTGGATCTTACAATATGCAGTTTAAGATGCCCCAATTCTGGACATAGGCAAATGGTGTGTGAAGGTCACATAGAGTGTCTACTAGGGCCCAATAGCATTATCAAGTGCTGATTTTCAAGTGATGGATGATTCCTTGCTATAGCAGCATGACTCTGAATCACACCCTGGAGTATATTCATCCCTGCAAAGCTCCTATTTAGACTGGCCAGAGAGTCCACACATTGGACTTTTATTCCTTTTATGTTCTGGCATCTGCTGGGTCATATGAACTAAATTGGAGTCATTTGAACATCATTCTGAATGTCTTGCAGAACACTCTCTTGCTCAGGCCCATTTAAAATTTGTAGCTTTATGACTCACCCAATAAATGGGTTGAAGTAGTAAGCCTAAGTGATTTATATATTACCTTCAAAAGATAAAGAGGATCAGAGAGCTCCATGCTCTTATTAGAGGTAGGATGTGCAAGATGAAATAACTTTTCATCACATTAGAAGGGAGGTTTCAGCATGGACTAGAGAAAGTGAATTTTTTTCTTTGAAAGGCCATAAAGTCTGTGTTGTAGCTGTCCAACTGGATATCATGGTGGAGCAGGAAAGTGGCCTTAACCTGGGGAAATACTGTAAATATGCAGGTAAACCCTCTTTAATTATCCTTTCTCAAAGAAATCAAAAAGAACCCAGTTATTAGATTAGCAGTAAATTCAAAGTCTAAGTTAATCATTTTTATTAAAAAAATAATAGTAACTGTGGACAGCAGCTGAAACTAGTTAAATTTAGATCTGCCTGTGATCCTTCAGATTCCTGTAGACATCAAAGCTATAAATTAAATACTGATATGATGGTAACTACTGCTCTTACATCCTTTAATTATTTGAACATACCTCTGATATTTTCCATTTCAACTGTAATAAGATGTTGTTTCTGATTTATTATTTTGTCCTGGTTTGAGATGAAGGAAGAGGAACAATTTAAAAATGTTCACTTGGTCTTTTTTTATTATTATTATAATGTGAATGACTTCACAGGTCAGAGAAGCCATGTGAGCGAGTCATTGATGTCTATCTATTCCTATGATGAAATCAAGTGTGGGGAAACTGTTATAGCATTCTTCAGTAGACCATTAGACCTATGATGAGATGGTTTTGGACTTTGATTCTGTCAGTCACCAGTGCTTTATAGTTAGAGCACTGTGTTATTTTGATTCCTGTGATATTAACATCAGCTAATATCCTGCATCCAACCAGTCCATGAAATTCCCTGTGTTTTCCTTTCCCAGTGGATTGTTACTCTCATAAATGGGCTTGGGTCCTTTTGAGGGAAGAGTAGTGATTATTGATATTTGCTATGATATTTTGTACTTCCTCAAAGGTATCTGGCTTCCAGTTTAGTTACTGGGGTCTAAGCTGAGAAATAGCTCAAGTCTGAAAACTCTCAGTGGATTGTGATTGTTCATTGTGATATTTAACATCAGCCTTCTTTTGTTTCACATTCCTTCACTTTTGATTTTTTTCTGGTTAATTGTGTCAAGCAATAACCTAATTAACTGCCCATCTATTTTGCTTCTGGTCTCTTGTCACAGTCAGTGAATCCTATGGTTAAAGTGCATATGGATTGACAGTCATCTTGCACCTAATGATCATAAATTGACACCCAGAGTCTACTCTTCCAGAATCCTGACCTCTGCACTAACTTTAGGAAGACAAATTAAAGTTGTATATCTTACTATCAATCCTTTCCCACAGAGGACAGCCACCACTAGCTTTCTCAGATATGCCAATGCTTCACTAGTACATTTCTTATTTTTGTATGAAGGGGTGCTTCCTGGATCACCGTGGGAATCATTCTTAGCCATCAGGTGCTCAGGTCTTAGGTGACATTCATTCCAACATGCCTACATTTCAGAGCCATTTGAGTAGAAAATCTGTACGTTGCCAAGACAGTTATGGCAGCTCTAACTCATTCATTAACCGTCATTGTTTCCAAGCTTCAAATAGCTGTTCCAGGTACATATTATGACTTCGAGCATCCTTACCAACATGATAAATTTTGAGTCCTCAGAATATTCACCAATATTAAGAAACTTCCCTTTCCATTCTTGTATCCTTCCTTCACTGATCCAGCCCCAACCAGTTTTGCTTCCAGGCATTAACTTGCAGTTGCTGCCAGTGTATGCTAATCACATTTGTCAGCTCCCTGGAGAATAGATTTTTTCTTCTCATAGCAGAGATGGTCCTTTGGGGCCCAGTGATGCTAATGTTCTATTCTTGCTATTGATGTAGAAACAATGAAAAGAGTGAGTGAAAGATATGGAAGACCTTAAGCATTATCATGCAAAGCATCTTTCTCAACTGAGAGCTATTCATTGTCTTAAGGAAATGAGAGACTGTGTACTCCTAACAAAAGGAAAAGAGCCATTTCTGCCAACTCAAAACATTTAGAAGATTTGTGAATTCAGTTTTCAAGCACTTCCCCCAAAACATCAATCCTAGGTCTCTGAGTTCCCCTCTTTTCAAAATATTTTAGCATAGGAACCAGCAGTTTAACTTAAGTTTCCTTTTTAATTCTACTACTTTTGTTATCAAAGCCTGGGCCTGATTTCCATCATAGTTTGAATTTACCTGCAGGAGATGAGTATTTCTTTAAACAACAAAATTATAGCCTTTCAGCTTTCACACTATGCCTTGGATCAATAGTTTGCTGGACTCAGACTATTATTTCCTTCAAAATTTCTATGGCCATTGACAACTGTCAAACAATGTCTCAATCCTTATCATTGCCATTCCTCCCTTAGTTTTGAAGTTCTCATTCTACTGCATTAAACAGTGCATCCCTTTTCCAATATGCATCCTTTTATATCCCCATTCTCAAGTGAAAATATAAATAATTGGTAAATCTTATGTATATTAGGGATGATTACAACAGCAATGAATTTCTTGCTAACCATCTGACCAGTGAGTAATCTAGTCATAGAATTCCAGTGTAAGGGTCTATTCCCAAGGGGGCTTATGCTACTGATTGTCTTAATTAAGCTCTTTATCTCAATAACAGAGAAAAAAGGATTTTAAACACTGATCTGAAAACAGTGAATATATGAATAAGTGCAACTGGGCCTTGACCCCACTTGTAACCCATGAAAACTGTGAGGATCAGATCTTAGAGTTGTACCATCCTAAGGATGAAAAGCTGGGATATATTCTTCTAGAGAGAATTTGTCCCCCCTCACCAAAGATGTCCATGTCCTAATCTTCAAATCTGTGACTATTTTATGTTACATGGCAAAGAGAAATTAACATTGCCTATGGAATTAAACTTGTGATTCACTTGGTCTTAAAATAAGGAGATTATCCTGTGTTATCCTCCTGAGTCCAGTATAATTAATCACCAGGAACCAGTTTCATGGAAGATAAGTTTCCCACAGACCAAGGTGGAGATGGTTTGGGGATGAATCAAGCACATTACTTTTATTTATTATTTTATCAGCTTTTGATCATATGAAGTGGAGCTGATATAATAATAATTGTAGTGTGCTTGAATCATCCCAAAATCATCCCCACCTTGGTCTGTGTGAAAATTGTCCTCCATGAAATTGGTTCCTGGTGCCAAAAAGTTTGAGGGCTGCTGACAAAGAGGGAGACAGGGAAAGAAACAGTCAGGTCAGAGTGACCGATAAATACATAACTCACTGTTATGGGTTTAAATATGGAGCAAAGAGAGCATAAGCTAAGGATATGGACAGCCCCCAGCAAGTGGAGAAGCAAAGAAATAGATTATCCTCCTCTCTCCCCAAAGGAACACGATGTTGCCAACACATTGATTTTTAGCTCAGTGACACTCTTAGATCTCTACCTACAGAACTGTAAAATAATACATTTGTAATAGTTAAGCCACTATTTTGAAGTAATTTGTTAAAGTAGGTAAGTAGTAATCATCCTCAGCATGTACGCCATGATCTATATAATGACTGTACCTATTTCTGCAGCTTAAAATAGCTCTCAAGCAGAGGGTTTTGGGTAATCCCAGTAAAAAACAGAAAAAGCAAAAATAGGGATGGTGACAACAGTGTCTGCTATAAGACTGTTTGCAATTACTTTTGTAACTAACATTATTTTTTTAATAATTATCAAAAGTATTGAGCTGGCATAAACATTTTTAAATGGAAAAGAAAAGGAAAATTCATTTTTATTTGCAGATATGTTTCTGTGAAAAACTGAAGAACAGAAACTAATTTTTTGGCTAATTATGAAATGATGAAATAAAGTGATTTGGCACAAAAATTGAGTATGAAAATGAGTTACTAATAATGGCCTGCTGGAAAATAAGATGGATGGACATGCCTGCATTAGTTTTCTATCAAAGCATAACAAATTAACACAAATTGAGTGGCTTATAACAGCACATATTGGTTAGCACATATTTCTGTTTATCAGTTTGGCACAGCACAGTTGGAGTCTGCTCACACTGAAATCAAGTTATCAGCTTTATGACTTCTTATCTGAAGCTCAGGATTCTTGTCCAAGCTCACGCCTGTTATTTCAAAGGTAGATTTCTGTTCCTTGCGAGTGTCTCACTGAAGTATCTGTTGTCTCATTAACTGTAGTCCAGGAACTACTCCTAGTTCCTAAGGGTGACCCTCGGAACATTACTGAAGAATTGTTTTTGAACTGTGGAGTTGGAGAAGACTCTTGAGAGTCCCTTGGACTGCAAGGACACACTACTAGTCCATCCTAAAGGAAATCAGTCCTGAATATTCTTTGGAAGGACTGATGCTGAAGCTAAAATTCAAATACTTTGGCCACCTGATGTGAAGTACTGACTCACTGGAAAAGACCCTGATGCTGGGAAAGATTGAAGGTAGGAGAAGGGGGTGACAGAGTAAGAGATGGTTGGATGGCATCACCGACTTGATGGACATGAGTTTGAACAAACTCCAAAAGTTAGCGGTAGTGAAGTCGCTCAGTCATGTCCAACTCTTTGTGACCCCATGGATTGTAACCTACCAGGCTTCTCAGTCCATGGGACTTTCCAGGCAACAGTACTGGAGTGGGTTGCCATTTCCTTCTCCAAGTGATAGTGATAGTGAAGAACAGTAAGCCTGACGTGCTGCCATCCACGGGGTGATAAAGAATCTGACACTACTAAGCAACTAATAGTTTCACTATTTTTTTTCATGCTGAGGGGTTAGGACAAATCACTGCCCTTCAGGGTAATGGCAGGATGGGAAAAAGCTTCTGAGTAAAATATATGGTTTCCCAAAGGTAATTATGGAAACTCTTTAGCCAAAGCTAAATCAGGATATTAGCCATATATTGTTAACACATTTATATAGGCTGTACATTTTTTGAGAAATAAAAGTATCTATGAGGAAATTTTGAAAGATATTCAATAAATATCTACATTATAATTTGACCAGTCCAGTATAGAGCTTCAGTTCAGTTCAGTCGCTCAGTAGTGTCCAACTCTTTGCAAGCCCATGAACTGCAGCACCTCTGCAGGCCTCTCTGTCCATCATCAATTCCCAGAGCTTGCTCAAACTCATGTCCATTGAGTAGAGAGCTTAGATTTTGCCATTCATGTTTGCCCTTTGGAAATTATGTTTTATGGAACATAATATGAGTCTCATTAACATTTTATTGAGAGAAGTTAGGAAAAAACCTTCAATGTTCTCTATAATCCTTTTTTTAAAGGCATTGTTAATTATAGTGGTGTCTTTTTACAGGTAACTTCAAGAAAAATTGATTTTTCATGTAAAAGAGGCAATTGTTTTGTTTCTATTCTGTGGTCATGGTGCATTATCAATCTACTTAATTTGTCATTTCATTTTAATTTACAAAGCTTAGAGTCAAATCTATGACCTATTGTTTGTTTATATTGCATTTATGTCATGCATTTTTATTATTCTAATTGATTCCCCATTTTAAACCCCTACTCCTCTTTTTATGATCACCTTATGTTCTCTACATTTTTCACATATTTTATTGTTGGGGGATTATGTAATTTCCTTGGTTCTGTCTCACCACAGCAAAAATTTGAAGTGATGGACAGACCAGTGTTATAGCTCAGTTTTATTTAGAAAGCAAAGGAAAATACATCCTTGAGGTCTGAGGGTGGCCCAACCCAAAAGACAAGAAGAGAAGAGAAGCTCCTGGCTTTTTATATATTTTTTCTCCTCCCCCTGAGCCTGCCCTATGTAAATTGGGTTAGCCAGGAAGACTGTTTTACCTGAGGTTCTCACTCTGGTCCTTGGACCTTCCTTTGTTCTATTTTCGTGGGCTTTTCCCTTCTTCATCTTTTAGCCACTACCATTTTGGACTCCTTTTTCTTATTCTAACTACCTAACATTATGATCAACCTTATAGGGGAATGCAGGATGGAAGAATATAGTTAATTACGCTGTTTGAAATTTAAGATGTTTTGCTGAATTTGGGCTCAGTTTAGGCTAAATTTTGATACATATAAAATTCTGGGCCATATCATCTTCTGTCATAACTCAGAAGCTGAATTATTACTCCCAGTCTCTGTGTCTAACTCAAGATAATGGAATGCCAATTTAGTAACAGCATATGTTTTCTCACAACTATAAGTACTCTAAAAGCTCTACAGTGTGTTCTTTCCATAAGAATTTTTACAAAAGATAAAAGCTAAAAATAATGAAAAAGCTAATGCCTTCAAATTTATTTCCAAAATAACATTATTTGCTTTTCACAGATTTGTCATTATATGAGATTTATAAAAATATGCTTTCAAATAAGTAGTAAACACCTATGTATGTAACCTCCCCACAATGGCAATTTCAATGTGAATATTTCAGTATGCATTATAAAATCAGGTTTGTAAGTAACAGACGTTAATGTATTTCAGTGCAAATAATGCAAACCCCATCTTATTTCCATGGTAGTAGTAAACTGACATGTAATTGCACATATTCACATTTAATTAGCTGTCAAAACACCTATGGCTGCATTTATCCAATTTGCAAGTGCAAAGAGAAAGCATATGAAAGAGATTGCACACCACATTTGTAGAATCCATGCTTTGCCTGCTTTTGCCATTTAGTTTCAGGTTCTTAGTAATGAAACTAAAATATACAGTGCTTATTATGCTTGTTCCTAAACATAAATAGCATGTTATATTGTAATTGTTAGGGACTGAGAGAGGGAGAATAATGATCAGAATGGATCAATAATAGATGTATTGTTTCTTCTATTTTAAAGACCTTTACTTATTTATTCCGTGGAAAGACAAAAAAGAGAAGAGCAAAAGTATAGGAAATGAAATGCAGATTATACAGAACACGGTGAATAATGGTAAGAGCCTTAAACAGAACTAATTCAGTCTTTAGAATGAATTTGCTCATGTCTTGCATTACTGCTTCTTAACCATCATCTAAATCGCAGCCTGCAAAACTTGAAATAAATGCAAAAGCACATATTTGTAAACCGATAAAGAAGAGCCTTCTCATATAATACTGTTTAAGCATTGTAAAATGAAGTATTTCTTATTAAAATACAATCAGCTTAAATGATTTAATCATATGCAAATTAAAGTTACTTTTTTTAAATCCAAGTGTGTATAAGTGAATTATTACTTTGTATGAACTATAGTTTACATATTTATTTAATTACTTATGCAAATTTCTCAGTTCATTGTTTCTGAGGGTTTCTAATGAAATGTCCTATTGTAAACTATTTGATTGTGTTTTTATTTTGTCTGTTTCATCACTATAGAGAAACTCCTCAAATATAGTGTGTATATTTTACTGTGTAATTTTGAAGACATAAGTGACACTGAACTCGAGCATTATACTTAAGAAAAACTTTCTCAAAGCAGAGGGTTTGTAATCAAAGAAAATTTTGTATGTATAATATACAATTGAATGTGTAAGAATAAGTATAAAACGATAAAAAGTGTTAGTCACAAAGTCATGTCTGAAAACTTGTACTGACCCCATGGATTGTAGACCACCAGATTCTTCTGTCCATGGGATTTCCCAGGCAGGAATACTGGAGTGAGTTGCCATTCCCTTCTCCAGGGCATCTTCCAGACCCAGCAATTGACCCCGGGCCTCCCTACATTACAGGCAGATTGGATTCTTTACCACCTGAGCCACCAGGGAAGCCCATAAAACACCAAGGCTTATTCAACTGAAGATATGAAATCAGACTTTTTGAACCAGAAGAAACCTTAAAGATCATTCATCAATTTTCCAAATGATTAGTACATCCTTTGCTGGATGAATTCTCTAAGTCATATTGTGTTATAAACTTGTACATTTTAATTGAATAAGCTTCAACCTAAAAACATAGAAGGGCTTCCCTGGTGGCTCAGTTGGTAAAGAATCTGCCTACAACGCAGGAGACCTGGGTTCGATTCCTGGGTTGGGAAGATCCCCTGGAGGAGGGCATAGCAATCCACTCCAGTATTCTTGCCTGGAGGATCCCATGGACAGAGGATAGGACTGTAGCCCTGGCAGGCTACAGTCCATGCAGTCGCAAAGAGTCGGACATGACTGAGTCGTGACTAAGCACAGCACAGCACAAACTTAGATACATGTTGCTTTTCTTTATTTTCTTTTTCATCTGTACACACACACACAGACTGTTTATCACATTCTTTGGTGCCAGGTGATTAGCTGGCCCTATGCCCTCTTCCTCTCCAGGAAGGAAAAAGCAGGTGTAGCTGCTTGATCTCCACAGCAAAGTGACACAGCAGCTGTCTGCACATCAGATTCCTATTTTATAGACTATGATCACATTGCCTAGTGGTTTTATTAACTTTTCATTCTCTATTAATATCTATTTTTATTAATATCCTTAGCCTTTTTGACATTTAATATCTACTGAACTTCCACAATGATTCTACAAGGTGGCTTTCTTATACTTATAGAAACTACTGCATCTAATTTCTTCCAATTGTGTTTCTGTTATCTGCCGAACTGCCCTTATCACCAGCGATATGAGTTAAATTGTATTATAAAAAATTATTCCTAATTAAAAGAAAAAATCAATGAAATTTCTATGAACATTGCACCTAGAAACATGTATTCCCTAAACTTTACTCAATATTAAACTTTACTCGATATTACTCAATATTACAGAACATAACAATTTTTTTAAAAGTCAATTTGTTGAAGTTACAAAAAATGTGTAGCAATCTACTATTTATTACACAAAGTGGTTTAGCCTTTCCTATAAGATTTCCCTGGCAAGAATAGGTTCTATAATGAGACTGCTTTTTCTCATGTGCAGCCCCTACCATGATATCTGTTACTCTCTGTTCTACTTAGTCTAGGTGATGCAAGAAATATGGAAGAATTGAACAGGGAAAGCCATGCATCATATGGTATATGGTATAAATGCATATTTAGTACTTTTGGGACTAGAATATATTTTAATTAAACTGAGTGGAGTTTTTGATTTATTGACCTAATATAAACATATTTATATTGGGTTGGCCAAAAAGTTTGCTTTGATTTCTCTGTAACATCTTATCGAAGAATCCAAATGAACTTTTTGGCCAACCCAATGTATGTGTAAAATACAGATAGATAGATAGACAGATAGTTGAAAATGGCATGACTAGACAAAATAAAGTTTGTATTTGGGCCCAACTTACAGGTTATACTGGAGGAAGTGGGGGCAACAAATGAGCAAAAATCGAGTAGGTATTTTGTAGAACAAAAGCGTCACACATTTACTTTATTGCAAAGTAAGGGATTTGAGGATTGAGGATTTTATGTAAATCATGCTTTATATTTAAATATTGATAATTTCCCTCTGTTTATCTAGCTGATTTGAAGTGCTAATTCTTTTATATACCACTCAGAACAGTCTCCTCAAATACAAGAGATTTTGTTATGCTCCAGATTTTATGGCATATTGGCACATAATAAATAGAATGTTTTCTGTATGGATATTCTCTGTGTATATGAGTTTGTTTTATATTTTGTCTGTTTTGGTTTTCCTCATATGAATGAAATCATACAGTATTTGTCTTTCTCTGTCTAACATTTCACTGAATATAAAAACCTTCACGCTCCATCTATGTTGTCACAAATTACAGGATTTCATTCTTTTATATGGCTGAGCAGTATTCACTTGCACATAGATACACATATTGTTACCCATTTATCCATCCATGGATGCAAGTTGTTTCCATATCTCGGCTGTTATAAATAATGCTACAGTAAACATTATTGTAAATAATGAATCTTTTTGAATCTGTTTTTATGTTCTTTGGATAAATACTCAAGTATGTAATAGTAAGTCATATGGTAGTTCTATTCGTGATTGTTTGAGGACTGTCCATACTTTTTCCAAAGTGGCTGCACCAGATTATAGTCCCAACAACAGTATACAAAAGATCCCTTTTCTCTGCATCCTCTCCAAAACTCATTAGTGATTGTCTTCTTGATAATAGCCATTCTAACAGGTATGAGGTGATGTCTCATTGTGATTTTGATTTACAGTTCCCTAATGATTGGATCATGGCATCTGGTCCCATCACTTCATGGGAAATAGTTGCGGAAACAGTGGAAACAGTGTCAGACTTTATTTTTGGGGGCTCCAAAATCACTGCAGATGCTGATTGCAGCCATGAAATTAAAAGATGCTTACTCCTTGGAAGGAAAGTTATGACCAACCTAGACAGCATATTCAAAAGCAGAGACATTCCTTTGCCAACAAAGGTCCATTTAGTCAAGGCTATGGTTTTTCCAGTGGTCATGTATGGATGTGAGAGTTGGACTGTGAAGAAAGCTGAGCCCGAGGAATTGATGCTTTTGAACTATGGTGTTGGAGAAGACTCTTGAGAGTCCCCTGCAAGGAGATCCAATCAGTCCATCCTAAAGGAGATCAGTCCTGAGTGTTCATTTGAAGGACTGATGCTGAGGCTGAAACTCCAATACTTTGGCCACCTCATGTGAAGGCTTGACTCATTGGAAAATACCCTGATGCTGGGAAGGATTGGGAGCAGGAGGAGAAGGGGACGACAGAGGATTAGATGCCTGGATGACATCACTGACTCGGAGCACATGAGTTTGGGTGAACTCTGGGAGCTGGTGATGGACAGGGAGGTCTGGCATGCAGCGATTCATGGGGTCGCAAAGAGTCGGATACAACTGAGCGACTGAACTGAACTGAATGATTAGTGATGTTGAATATCTTTTCATGTATCTGTTGACCATCTGTATGTTATCTCTGGAAAAAGATGTCGATTCAGATTCCCTTCCCATTTTTAATAAGAATGTTTCTTGATGTCAGTGTTGTTAAGTTCCATGAGTTCTTTATATTTTTGACTAGTAATCTCTTACTCTATACATGATTTGCAATTATTTTCTCCCATTCAGAAAGTTACTTTTTCTTTTTATTGATCACTCCTTTATTGTTTTTAGTTTGCTATAGTCCTATTTGTTTTACTTTTGCTTTGTTGTCCTTGGTGTAGAGGTAGATCCACAAAAACATCTCTAAGACCAATGTCTGTGAGATTGCCATCCATACCTTCTTCTAGGAGTTTAATGCTTTCAGGTCTTACATTTAAGTATTTATGCCATTTTACAGATGGCATGATAAAGTTAATTTCATTCTTTTGCATGTAGCTGTCTAATTTTCTCAACACCTTTTATTAAAAACACTGACTTTCCCTCTATCTATCTTTGAATTCTTGTCATAATATTAATAGACCATGTAAGCCTAACTTATTTTTGAGATTTCTGTTCTGACGCATTAATTTTGGCGTCTGTTTTTGTGCTGGGGCCATATCATTTTGATTACTATAACTTAGTATTAACAGTTTGAAGTCAAGAAAGGTGATACCTCTGGCTTTGTTCTCCTTTCTCAAGATTGCTCCATTTAGGGTATTTTTTGGTTTAACACAGATTTTAAGATTAGGGTTCTGAGAAAAATGACATTGGAATTTTGATAGTTATTACACTAAATATTTTAATTGTTTTGAGTAGTATAGACATTAATATTATTAATCCTTCCAATTTATAAAGAATATTTTTCTATTTATTTGAGTTGTCTTCAATTTCTTTCATCAGTGTTCTGCAGTTTTCAGAGTACAAGTCTTTCATCTACTTGGTAAAATTTGTTCCAAAGTATTTTATTCTTCTTGGTGCATTTGTAAATGTAATTATTTTCTTAGCTTCTCTTTCTGATGGTCCATTATTTATATATATAAATGCCACATATTTCTGTATATGCATTTCATATACATTAAATTTAAATGACTTCCTTAAATTTTGGTTGCGTGCTTAAGATTTTCTGTATATAGGATCATGTCAGCTGCAAACAGTGACAATTTTGCTTCTTTTTCAATTTGTATGCCTTTTATCTTCTTATCTTGTCTGATTGTATCAAATACTTCATAGGTAATGTTAAGTAAAAGTGGTAGAGTGTCAGGGAATGTTTAACAGGAGTATTTCTGCATGCTGTTTCTCATAAATCCTCCATTCCTTATCAGTTCCTGGCAACAGGAACCAGTGGAACGGCATGCTGCTCCCAGGACTGAGGTCATAGGATAAAACACATGCATGAATCTCCTTCAGTAAACATTCTCCTTAGGACAAAACTGCTTAGTCTCGATCCTCTTTCTTGAGATATGATTGTCTCCTGACCTTATGACCATTGTTAATCCCGTAATCCTTTGATAACAGTTGTTGTACATTTGGTTTTCTGATCTTTATCATTGTCGAAAGAAATTCCTTGTACAAAGCCTATATACACTCACAGAAAGATCATTAAAACACCCTTCCTCCACCAGAGGCTTGGGTCCCCGTGTCTTTCTTTCTCTCTCTCTCTCTATCTCCCTCCCTCTGGCTGATTCTCTGGAGGATGGAAATGCACTGAGCTCACTCTCCTGCCCAGGCTTTCAAGACCTCCTTGAGAGGGTACCCTGTGCCTTCGTGAGCAGTGCAAGCCCTGTTCTAGGGTTTTATTGGTTCTCTGCGTAAACCAGGGAATATTAGCTTCTTTCTCTCTTTCACTTTCTTATCTCAACTCCAGACCACCAGGTTCCGGTCCATTAAAGGACCGCAACAGTAGAATGTATATCCTTGTCTTATTTCTTATC
>NW_011495026.1:10450824-10457669 GCF_000754665.1 Bison bison bison | reverse complement strand
TTTTTTAAATGATGCAGTTGTTAAATTTTGTCAAATACTTTTTCTACAACTATTGACATGATAATACAAGTTTAATCCTTCGTTTTGTTAATGTGGTATATCATCTTGGCTGATTTGCAGATGCTGAGTCATTTTAGCATCCTTGGAATAAATCCAATGTGATATATGATCCTTTTAATTTATTGTTAGACTTGATTTGCTAATATTTTGTTGAGAATTATGCATTTATTTAACAGTAAGCTTATTAGCCTGTGGGCTTCCCTGGTAGCTCAGACAGTAAAACATCTGCCTACAATGTGGGAGACCCAGGTTCGATCCTGGGTAGGGAAGATCCCCTGGAAAAGGAAATGGCAACCTACTACAGTACTCTTTCTTGGAAAATCCCATGGACTGAGGAGCCTGGTAGGCTACAGTCCATGGGGTTGCAAAGAGTCATACATGACTGAGCAACTTCACTTCACTTCACTTTATTAGCCTGTAAATTTTTGTTGTTGTTATATCTTCATCTGGTTTTGGTATCTGGGTGATGCTGACATTCTAAAATGTGCTGGATGGTTTCCTGTGCTTGTTTTTTTTTTTAAGGATTTTGGAAGAATAAGCATTAAATCTTCTGTGAATAGTTTGTAGACTTTGACAGTGAACCAGTTTGGTCTGGGTTTTTTTTGGTGTTGTTGACAGACTATGGATTACTGTTTCAATCCCCTTACTAGTAATTCATGTAATTCAGATTTTGTATTTCTTCATGATTTAATCTTAGAAGATTGTTTATCTTCGAAGGGATAATTTAGGAAATTGCCCCTTTCTTTTAGGTTGCCCATTTTCAAAATAGTCTATTATCCTTTGTATTTCTGTGGTTTCAGTTGTAATTTCCACTTTTCACTTATGATTTTATTTGATTCCCCTCCCTTTCTTCCTTGGTCAGTCTAGCTAAAGGTTTGTCCATTTCGTATACTTTTTCAAACAACTAGTTTTTATCGTAGTTTCATTGATCCTTCTACATTTTTTTGGTCTTGATTGTGCTCATTTTCATTCTCATCTATAATATTTCCTTCCTTACTAATTTGAGGGTTTGTTTGTTCTTTTATTTCTAGTTCCTCTGTATGTAAAGTTAGGTTATTTATTTGAGATTTTGCTAGTTTATTGACGTAGGCCTGCATTGCTATGAACTTTCCTCTTAGACTCACTTTTCTGAACCCCATAGATATTTGGGGCTCTGTTTCCATTTGTATCTAGGAATTTTTTCATTCTCCTTTAATAAATTTGATGACCAATTAGTTGTTCAAGATCATGTAGTTTAATCCTTTTTTGTGGTTTTATCATTTTTTTCTTGCAATTGATTTCTAGTTTCACACTTTTGTGGTCAGAGAAAATGTGTGATATGACTTCAACTTTATGGAATCTATTCAGACTTGTTTTGTAACCTAACATGTCACATCCTATAGATAATGTTTCATGTGCTCTTGAGAAGAATGTGTATTTTACTGCTTTTGAATGAAATATTCTCTATATGTTTGGTTAATCTGATCTAATTTGTCGTTGAAGTCTGCTATTTCTGTATTGATTTCTGTCTAGATGATGTATGCATTGATTTAAAAACAAAATACATTTTTAAGGATTTGAAAAACAAGTAAAAAACTATCCAGGATAAAAAGAGTCTAGACTTATAGATTTTTCCCCCAATCTGTCACTCTTATTTACATTGTCAGGTACAACACCATTTTTCACTTTAATTATTTTTATTACTCTTCTTCACAGCAACTTTTCTTCTTTATAATAAATAGAATTGTATTGAAGTATAATAGACATAAAATTTACTCATGTATCTACATAATTCAATGATTATTAGTAAATTTGAAGAGATGTACATCAAAACAATTCAGTTTGACATTGTCGTCACCAGAGAGATTTTTTTTCTGTTCATTTGCAGACAATACTTCTCACCTGCTTTGCCAGAAAACAGCTAATCTATACTTCCTACCTCTACAGACAGACCTTCCATATAAATAGAACCATGCAGTATATGATCTTTTAAGTCTGGTTTCTTTCTATTAACACAGTATTTTGAAACTCATCCATACTTTATTATATGTGGATAATGTACTTCTTTTTGTATCTGAATGGTGTTGCCAGGAATCCTCGGTGTTTCAGGGATGATAAAGGCATTACTCCAGTCTCTATCTCCATTATCAATGGAGTTCTTCCAACTTGTCTGTGTCTCTTCTATTTCCTTTTAACATCAGAGGGTGGTATGATTTGAGAGAATAGCCTTGAAACACATACATTATCCTCTGTAAACCAGAAAACCAGTGTGAGTTTGATGTATGACACAGGGCACACAAAACTTGTGCTCTGTGACAACCTGGAGGAATAGGATGGAGAGGGAGGTTGGAGGGGTTTCAGGATGGAGGGCACACATGTATACCTATGACTGATTCACACTGATGTAAGACAAAAACCATCACAATATTGTAAATTAATCATCCTTTAATTAGAATAAATAAATTTAAAATATAAAGAATTTTTAAAATGCCAATCATTGGATTAGGATCCAAGTTAATTTAGCATGACCTTGTTTAACTGGTTACATCTGTGAATAACATATTTCCCAAATAAGATCATGTTCTTGGGTTTTAAATGCACTTGGATTTTATGTGATACAATATGCAACCAGCACACACATTTTATTTATCATTTACCAGTTGATGGAAATGGAGACATTTCTAGCCCTTGACTGTTATGAATAATACCACTGTGAGTATTTGGGTGTATGTAGTTATGTAAACAAAATTTTAATTTCCTTTGCATAGATATCTTGGTGCTGAACTGCTGTATAGCATGAGAAATTTAAATTTTACCTTAAAACTGTAAGGTATAGAAATAGTGTTTAACTATAAAACGTATCAAACTAGGCAGTATACTAAGCCCCTGGGTGTATTATCTCATTTAATTCACATGAAAACCACATGGAATAGCTCTGTGAAACCACATGGAATAGCTCTGACTCAAGCAAACTGAATGTTTTACATTCTCTTTAAAAAGGCCCAGAAGTTTATGCTTGCTTCATTTTCAAATGACTTCACATGGATGGTTACCTGATTAAGGTAAGCTTGGGAAATTCCAGGAGGTTCTTGTATCTGTCTAAGCATCCTGGTTGTTGTTTAGTCACTAAGTTGTATACTCTTTTGTGACTCCTTGGACTGTAGCCTGCCAGGCTCCTCTGTCCATGGCATTTCCCAGGGAAAAGTACTGGAGTAGGTTGCCATTTCCTTCTCCTTGGGATCTTCTTAACCCAGGTCTCCTGCCTGGTGGCAGATTCTTTACCACTGAGCAACCAAGGAATCCCAAGCTTCCCAGAGCCCATCAGAAAAATTAATGAAAGTTTTTTTTTTTTAAAAAAACAAGCTTGATTACACAGTTTGGACCACAATATATAGTCCAGGTAATCTAATTAATAATACTTCTGTGCTAACACCTTATGCATGTGTTCCAATTATGAAAAATAATTAATCTTATATGATGACATCTTATGCTGAAGTTCTAAGATGTCCATTTTTTTACATAACTTGACTATCATTTCAGCATCATGATTTTATCTATATATAATATCTTCATGTTTAAAAGTATTGATAGAGGATGAATACAAATAAGAATTTTTATATGTTTATTATATCAAAAACTCACTGCTGTTTAGATCTCTCTTATAATAATAAGGTATTTTATTTATTTTATTCCCAAGTTCACTGTACTTAATAGATTGATTAAAGTTACAATTCAAATGTCAAGAGATAGATTTAAGGTGACACAGACAGGTGGCAAAAAGCAATTTGAAAAACATTTGAAAATTGAAATAATGTCCAATAACAGACTCTTTTTCAAATTGTCAAAGATTCATAGTCACAAAGGTAATCTTGATTAACCTGATGGAAGAAGTTAAGTTAGAAATCTTTTTTATGTTAGATTCCCAGCCAGACAAACCTATGTGTTCCTCTAATAGCACATGACCTACACCTGACCTCTTAGCTCCAAAGTCCTCAGCCTATCTCTGCTTTCTTTTCCCAACAGACCTCAATGTTTTTTCACTTGGCATTTTTATTTGACTCAACTTCATTTCTCTTCTTAGATTATGAATTGCTTTTATATTGTAAAATGCCTGATCGATTCTCTGTACTTACGAGTGAGGTTTACATGAACACCCTTTAAATCATCTCACAGAGTTTTCCTTCCAATCACATGTATTCCTTAAGCCAATATGCTGCTGTTGTTGCTGTTAAGTCGCTTCAGTCGTGTCCGACTCTGTGCGACCCCATAGATGGCAGCCCACCAGGCTCCCCCGTCCCTGGGATTCAACTGCTGGGACAAGTAGTACCAAAATGGAACTCTACATAGGCAACTTTTTACAGATGAAAGTCAATCAATGCTCAATCATGAACAAATATAGGAGCTGCCACATGATCTTTATTTTCTGGAAAATTATGTGTTCTTTTAAGAACTCCAAAAATTGAAATAATCCATTTTTTATTGGTTGTAAAAATACAAAGAACAGTAATGGTATGTTTCATCAGGCAGAAAATCTACTGAACAAGACCAACGATATTGGGTTCCACTTCAACACATTCTGAAAAATTACATTACAGGGCTGTCAAACACAAATTCCAACCAAAAAGCCATGTTTGTACAGAAGCAACAATCTGAAGGACAAAGTGAATGTCGCCTTACCCTAGAATCTCCAAATGTCGTGCTTCCTGTGATTTAACTGTAGTTTTTCAGGGATGAATTAGCTTTCTTCGTAATTTTAACCTCCTATGACAACAATGCAGAAACAGTTGCTTGTTCCACATAATTGATAATTCAATAGAAAATATAGAACTAGGAGATTTTACTATTTTCTATAATGACAATTAAAACTAAATCTGAACTTTCGTCTTTTCAATGAAAAATATAAACTATCTCGAGTAATTGATTTCTAAAAGTTGACTTGAAAGGAGAAAGTGTATAAATTTTGAATTCCACTTTTAAATGTGCCACCTTGCCAGAGAGCTGCTTCAATCATCTAGGAAACTCTGTGGTAAGCCTTGCTTTGCTTGACGATTTGTTTTTGTATTCTGAGGGAGGATAAGACTGAGACACAGGGCATCTAGTATTCCTATTTCCACCCCAGGTTCACTATTGGTACCAAGCTCATTCCTTATTCATCCTGCTCCATTATATTTAGTCTTTGGATGCTGATCTGTGATGCTTGTTTGAGTTAGACTTCTGTCTGCTCCATCCTGCATGAAATTGTGTTGCATAAAATTGGTTTGAATTACCTAAAATTCACTGAAATCCTCTATAACCAATCTCATGATTGCCTATTACTTATAAACTTAGATTCATAAAGCAAGGAAAAAATATATCTTTTCAGCACTCTTAAAGTGTGCTTTAAGTGTGCTTAAAGTGTGCTTAAAGTGGCAGGGATTTTTGTGCATTTTATTCTCTTCTTTATCCTCAACACATAGAAAAGTGTCTGGCACATGGATACTTGCCTATTAGGTTGGGGCAAAAGGAATTGCAGTTTTGAACCATGAATTTCAAATCATTATAAGTAGGCCCAAACACATCTTTATTAATCAAAATAGGAACCATTACAATCAACATATTTTTACCAATGCGAAATGTTTGCTTATTCCTGTAGCATAAAAATCCATGCTTTGGGATTTGATGAACTCTTGGAAATCATTTTCTGCCTCCTGCTGGTTGTGGAAGCATATTCCCTGCAAAAAGTTGTTGAGATGCTTGAAAAAGTGGTAGTCAGTTGGCAAAAGGTCAGGTGAATATGGCAGATGACGCAAAACTTCATAGCCCAATTTGTTCAACTTTTAAATATATGTATATTTAATTGAAGAGTAATTGCTTTACAATATTGTGTTGGTTTCTCCATACATCAACATGAATCAGTCATAGGTACACACAACTTTTGAAGTGCTAATTGTGCAATGTGCAGTTAGGCGTTGTCGTGGAGAATAGGGCCCATTCTGTGGACCAATGTCAGCATTGCAGCTCTCGGGGCATCTCATCAATTTGCTGAGCATACTTAGATATAACGGTTTCACCGGGATTCAGGAAGCTGTAGTGGATCAGACCAGCAGACCATTAAACAGTGACTGTGCCCTTCTTTTTGGCGCAAACTTGGCTTTGGAAGTGCTTTGGAGTTTCTTCTCAGTCCAACCACTGAACTGGTAGCCACTTTGTCATATAAAATCCACTTTTTGTTGCATGTCACAATCCAATTGAGAAATAGTTCATTGTTGCTTAGAATCAGATAAGATGAAACTTTAAAATGACAAGTATTTTGATTTGTGGTCAGCTCATGAGGCACCCACTGTCAAGCTTTATCACCTTTCCAATTTGCTTCAAATGCTGAACAACCATCGGGATGGTTGACATTGAGTTCTTCGTCAAATTCTTGTGTACTTGTAAGAAGATCAGCTTAGATGATGGCTCTCAGTTGGTTGTTGTCAACTTCTGATGACTGGCCACTACACTCCTCATCTTCAAGCCTCTGTCTCCTCTGTAAAACTCCTTGAACCACCACTGCATTGTATGTTAGTTAGCAGTTCTGTGGCTAAATGTGCTATTGATATTGTGAGTTGTCTCTGCTGCCTTATGAACTATTTTGAACTCAAATAAGAAAATTACTCTAATTTGCTTTTTGTCTGACATCATTTTCATAATCTAAAATAAATATAAAATAAACAGTGAGTAATAAATCATTAGAAAAAAAACTCAAAAAGATGGAAATGCATATTAAAATGATGTATAACATAACCACATTTATTGAGGACATATTCCAATATAGAATGACAAAT
>NW_011495026.1:10450420-10450724 GCF_000754665.1 Bison bison bison | reverse complement strand
TATGGATGTGAGAGTTGGACTGTGAAGAAGGCTGAGCACCGAAGAATTGATGCTTTTTGAACTGCGGTATTGGAGAAGACTCTTGAGAGTCCCTTGGACTGCAAGGAGATCCAATCAGTCCATTCTAAAGGAGATCAGTCCTGGGTGTTTTTTTGGAAGGAATGATGCTAAAGCTGAAACTCCAGTACTTTGGCCACCTCATGCGAAGAGTTGACTCATTGGAAAAGACGCTGATGCTGGGAGGGATTGGGGGCAAGAGAAGGGGACGACAGAGGATGAGGTGGCTGGATGGAATCACCGACTC
>NW_011495026.1:10423067-10450320 GCF_000754665.1 Bison bison bison | reverse complement strand
GTCGATGGACATGAGTTTGGGTGAACTCCAGGAGTTGGTGATGGACAGGGAGGCCTGGCATGCTGCAATTCATGGGGTCGGAAAGAGTCGGACACAACTGAGTGACTGAACTGAACTGAACTATGCTTAAATATACTTCTGCCAAACAAAACCTATGTAAGATTTACCCAATAATATCCAGTTCTTGCCTCAGCTACATTTGGCCTTGTTCATAGTAGCCCAACTGTATTGCAGGCAGATTTTTTTTTACCATCTAAGCCACCAGGGAAGCCTGACTAATAATAGTAGCCCAACATCATGTTATGAACCTAGAAGGAGAAAATTATTATCTAAGGGTAAAATACTAGTTTAAAAAGCTGAAAGACACTAAAGTTTCAAAACATTGACCTTAAAACTTGTAATTGAAGAAAACAAAATAAACCTCACAAGAGAAATTCTTGATGAAGACTTAGGGTATACTTCAAGCAAGAGGCATGAATGTATCTTTTTTTAATTAGCATTTTATCGCAGGGTTGACCATAAGAAAGTAATTTGAAAACAAAAATAATTCACTTTAATATTACAAGAACTAAAATCAGTGTGAAGTGTTTTTTCTAGAAATGGAATAATGGCTTTTGTGTGTATTTATTCATTCTGTCCGTGTCCTTTATGTCATTGATCAGTTCGGTTCAGTGGCTCAGTCATGTCCGACTCTTTGCAACCCAATGGACTGCAGCACGCCAGACTTTCCTATCCATCACCAACACCCAGAGCTTGCTCAACTCATGTACATCAAGTCAGTGATGCCATCCAAACATCTCATCTTCTGTCATCGCCTTCTCCTCCTGCCTTCAATCTTTTCCAGTATCTGTCTTCTCCAATGACAATAATGAGCATGTGTTTTAAAAATAGAGGAGACATTTTCCAGAGAAGAATATATAAAAGGAGGTCTGTGATAACTAACTCTACAAACTAAAGACCATGCATGCATACTGTGCCTTGGAAATTTTCATGGATGAATACTGGTTTAGCTTAATCAATATTTTCTTGGCTTAATAAGGCCTTCATTTTCTGTGTCTAGGGACATTTTATGATTCTTCTCTTCAGTGCTGATGGCTTTGCCTATGTCATAATTATTTCTTATCTGAAAGTGAAGTGAGCAAAGCAAACCAAGAAAATGCTTACCAAGGCAATTTATACTAACTGCCCCTGTTCTCCTTCAGAAACCTCAAGATTTTTCCTCTTCCTCTTATTTGGTCAGTGTCTCTCAAGCCTGAATATAGTTTGAAATTAACCTTATCTCTCATTTTTCTTTTATCTCTCCTTTTTCTTACCTACTTTAAGCATTATTAAAAAAAAAAAAAACTGTGTTGACAAAAACAGGTATTGTCAACAATTATTTATATAACTATTTGTGAGAGGTTCATCCTCATGCTAACTCATTTCATTTTCATCAAATCAATGTATACTTTCCATCTTACAGAAGGAAATTAGAATAAGAAAGTGACTTTATTTCAAATCACTAATTTAGTAAGTGAATCTGGACTTGAATGCACCCAGAATTTGAACTCTTCCATCCTTCTGATTATAAGAGTTAGCACACTGTCCAGTGTAAAAGAAGAGATTAAATCCATGGTTGAGTAAATGATTACATTCGTGTATGGTTCTGTAAATATTTCTGAAATTGGTTTTTTTTTTTTCAATAAAGCATGCCACATGTCTTTATATTGCATATATTTGCAGAAATCCATTAAATATGTAAGTGATCAATGTTGTTAGTGTATATTGGAACCAGAAGAGTAAGTAAATAGAAACTCTCAAAAACAATTTTAACACAAAATACTTTGTCATTTTTACTATTATTAATTTTCTGTATTGTGACTTTACCACCTGTGACTCAAGTGATAAAGAATCTTCCTTCAATGCAGAGACCTGGGTTGGATCCCTGTGTCGGGAAGATCCTCTGGAGAAGGAAATGGCAACCCACTCCAGTATCTTGCCTGGAAAATTCCATGGTGTTGACTGGTACTTAATGGTGACATTTACTATACTATTCACTAGGAACAACTAAGGAATAACTTGCTAAGGAACAACTTTATCTGATGAAATATATGCTCACTCTGATTTTATTTTGTTTGATTCATTTATGTTAGTTGTATTTATAATAGCACTACTTAATTTAAAGAAATAAAGGCGTACCTTGGAGATGTTGCAGGTTAGATTCCAGATCACTGCAATAAAATGAATCCCACAATAAAGTGAGTCACATGAATTTTGGGGGTTCCCACTAAATATAAAAGTTATATTTACACTAATAGCCTAAGTGCAGTAACATTATGTCTAAAAACAAATGTGCATACCTTAATTTAAAAAACACTTTGCTGGGATTTTCCTGGTGGTCCAGTGGTTAGGAAGCCACCTTGCAATGCAGAGGACACAGGTGTGATCCCTAGTCAGGGAACTAAGATCCCACATGCCATAGAGCAACTGACTTCTGTGAGCCACAGCTGCTGAGCCCTCACACCACAACTGGAGAGTCCAAGTGCTACAACAAAAGGTCGCACATAATGTAACAAAGATCCCGACTGCAGCAACTAAGACTTGAGACTGCCAAATTGTTTAATTAAAACAAGAAAAAATACTTTTAGTATTTGCTAAAATTGCTAACCATCATCTGAGCTTTCAGTGTGTCATAATAAAATTGCTGGTGGAGGCTGTTGCCTTGTTGGTGGCTGCTGGATGATCAAGGTGGTGGTTGCCGAAGATTGGGTGGCTGTGACAATTTTATAAAATAAAGCAGCTTGCCCTTGTGACTCCTTGGTCACAGTATCCTTGTATCGCTGATACTTTGATGTGGAGTCTTTCATGTCAGTCTGGGGGAGCTTCATTTCATCCAACCCTTGCTGGTTAACCAGTGCACCTTGCTCTGCACATGATTATGAACTTCTCAGAAATACGCTTGAACACCTCAGGGTGGCAGGGCTATTGCAAATGAAGGTGGTGAACTTTTATACCCCCTGGGGTGGGAGGTCACAGACAGCTGCTTTCACGTAGTTGGGGATTTACTTGACAAAAATACCCACAGTTCTTTCTTTTTACTTTATCATTTTAAATTGAAGTATAGTTGATGTACAGTGTTTCAGGTGTATAGCAAAGTGAATCGTACACAATCACACACACACATATGTATTCTTTTTAGATTATTTTACATTATAGGCTATTACAAGATACTAGATATAGTTTCCTGTGGTATACAGTAGGTCCTTGTTGCTAATCTATTTTATATATAGTAGTATCTGTTAACCCAAATTCCTAATTTACCCCTCCTCTCCTTTCCCCTGTGTAACCATAAGTTTGTTTTCTATGCCTATAAGTCTGTTTTGTAAATAATAGCTGCTGCTCTTGTTTTGGAGTTAAGTAGTTGACTGCCCACCTGCATGGACATGCTTCCCCTGAACCTAGCAGCCAAGGTCAGGCAGTAACCATGGTGGGAGTCACAGGTGGCCATTGAGTTCTTGGAGTGGAACATCTGGTGAGTGAGCTCGGGCACCTTGAGGACCCGGTTTTGCTGGCTGCCCCTGCTGGTCAGTGGGGTGAAGACATGCAGGCAAGGGAAGAGCACCATGCTCATATCTGGCTGTCACAGATCAGCATTGAGCTGGCCTGGGAAGCACAAGTGGTGTGGTCAGCTTTAGATTCCTGTAGCAGATGGCCCTCATTATCAATGCAACAGGTCTCATTTGTGTTTTCTAAGAGCTGATGGAATGAGAGAGTGCACTGTAGGGCTCTACCATCGGTGACACCTTCGGCAAGGTCTGCTGACAGATGAGTGTAACAAAGATGATAATGAAAAAGGTGGAAATATTGAGAAAATTGCCAAAATCTGACATAGAGACTATGAGACAATGTTGTTGGAAAAATGGTTGATGCCACAAACATTCAACGTGTACCAAACAAACAACCAAAGTCTGAGAAACTCAACGTGAAGCCCAGGGTAGGAGCCATGCATATAGCATGTATTACATAAGCCAACAGAGGAAATGAAAAAAAAAATATTATCATTTATTTGATTATGCAAGTTTTGTAAATTCTACTAACTCTGTATTTACTTCACAAAGGTAAGTTACTAAAATATAACTACATTTAAGAACAGAAAAAGAACTTCCCTGGTGGTCCAGTGGTTAAGAATCCACCGTGCAATGCAGGGGACATGGGTTCAATCCCTGATCTGGGAGGATCCCACATGCCAAGAAGCAACTAAGCCTGAGTACCACAACTACCGAGCCTATGCTCTGCAGCAAGAGAAGCCATCACAATGAGAAGCCTGTGCACTGCAGCTGGAGGGTAGCTCCACCTCCCCGCAAATAGAGAAAGCCTGTGCACTCCAACAAAGACCTGGCATGGCCAAAAATACATAAATAATTTTTTAGAAAGAATAGAAAAGACATAAAAGATTAGAGAAAAATAATGAGCATACAGAATTATAATGAATTCAGATTACTTTGCCATCATCTTTTCTTAGCTCAGAGAACCCAGCTGAATACTGTAGGTGATGTTCCATGGGTTTACTTTATAAATCAATGATGATGAATGTTAGTCATTATTAAGATTATGCCTAAGGGGAAATTGACTCTATATAAAATATGTTGAAAAAATATACTTTTTAATGTTTTAAATAAAAAAAAATATTAATGATATATAATATAATTTTGCTACTGATCTTCTATTGTCAATGCTTTACCTCAGTCAGCCAAGTATTGATCCCAATGAACATGAAGTAATAATGTCTAGTAACATACACAAATTGGATTATGAGAGGCTAGGTTTAAGATAAAACAGAGTAATGGAAAGTAGGAAATCCATTTAGGAGACTGAACTGTTAGAGAATAAGAACTACTGTTGTGCTTCAAAACTTTAATAGAATCAGCTATGTGATGTAAGGATGCATGATCATATTAGATGATCTCTTGAGGACAGCTGTATTCTATAACTACAGAAAAGCAAATCACTGTTCTGTAGTAGAGAAAATAATGTGTAATCAAAATGTCTTTTTTATTTGAGGTGTACTAGTTGCTTAGTCGTGTCTGGTTCTTTGCAACCCCATGGACTATAGCTCACCAGGCTTCTCTGTCCATGGAATTCTCTAGGCTAGAATATTGGAGTGGGTTTCCATTTTCCTCTCCATTTCTTTGAGGAAAGTAATATGAAACACTGTAAAGACTGCATATGAAAATGGAATCAGCTATAAGTAGAAAAACTAGAAAGGTGTTTGTGCATAAATTTATGTCAGACACTATTGTCAAGTGTTTGTTCTGTTTATAGCAAAACAATAAACAAAGGATTAAGACTGGTTGTTAATCCATTAAGATAAAGTTACATGTAAGATCAAATTAGGCTGTGTTTTATTTATTGGTATTTGGCATATTACTTTATTGTTTTTATCTGTCATTTAAGGTCATGAAGTAAGGATATTCTTATCATCAGACCCTGTTACTCTTTATTCTTACAACTGCTAGTTCTCTATTCTCTTTATCCTAGTTGGCAATCATGTTACTAGTTAGTCCAATTCTTTGCTAAAGATCAAATAATCTTTATACTAAATATTCCTTTTTTCAAACTTCTATGTGATTTCTGTTACTGAATGGACTCTGACTGTTACAAAACTGGAGCTTCTTTTTTATCAATGAAATCATCACCCAAGGCCAGTCTTAGAATTTTAGCATGAAGGATTTCATCTCACTGTAAGTTGTTAGGCTATTATTCCACAAAAGTTCTTTAAAATATTGAATCAGAATAAACTATAGTTTTTTATACTGCATTGTTACATTATAAACATCTTAAACTCGACTACAATATAATATAATAATATATTTATTATACAATTTTTGCTTATATGAACTTAGCTGAGATGTGAATTGCATATGGTAAACTGCATATGTTTACCATTAAAAATGTGATGAATTTTTTAAACTGCATACTTCTATAAAATCACTACCACCAGAATCAAAATATAGAACATTTATATTATGCCTAAAAGATCCCTTATTCCTCTTTAGAGTTCATAATTCCCTCTGTCCTCATTTTTCCAAGCTGGGCTATTAGAAGAAACCTGTGAACATTCATGTGTAAGTCTTTCCTTGGAATTTTCTTATTTCCCTTGTGTAAATAACTAGACATAAAATTATTGGATTATATGGTAGGTGTTTGTTGAAGATTTTAAGAAATTTCTATATCAATTTCTAAAATCATGTGTAATTTACACTCTAATCATCAATATACAAGAGTTTTGTAGTGCTCCACATTTGCATCAAGTCTTTGCTCTGCCAGACTTCTAAAATTTTCATCAAAAGTAGGTTTTAGCACTTTAATAAATTGCTTAAAGACAAAATACTTTCAATATCATTACTTAGGAAATGAAAATTATAACTATATCAAGAAACAACTATCAAAAGTTTATCAATGAATTGATTTAGCACCTTTGTTGAAAACTGACCATATCAGCAGGTCTATTATGGACTTTATTTTGTTCTATCAATGTATAAGTTTAGCCTTTTGACAAATTCCACAGTCTTGATAAGGGTCAGCAAACCATAGCCCACAAGGAAATTGAGCCCACTGCTGCCAATTTTTATAAAGTTCTATTACAGCTAAGCAATCCTATTTGTTTAGATAATTATCTATGCAGCTTTCATTCTACAGTGGCAGAACTCTACCATAGTAATTGTGAAAAGACAATATATAGAGATTGCAAATGCTAAAGTACTCACTGTCTGCTCCCTTTCAGAGAAAACCTGTGAACCCAGGGTTCTGATACTATAAATTTATATTCTAAAATTGGGTATTGCTTTTCCTCCCAAGTTTGTTCATTTATTTAAATTTATTTTGCAAATTTATCTCTTTATCAACTTTAGAATGGACCTGTTATTTGTTTTAAAAAGTGTGCTTTACTTTGATTGGTATAGTTTTATATATACACACACATATTTATATATATATATTCATTTTATATACAGTTGGTTGGTATATGTATACATAATTTATACATAGATGTTTATATTTATATTCACTCAGATATTCACCATTTATTATGTTCATTATTCTTAATAATCAAAACTTCTATCTGAAATAATTAAATTATAAGAATTTAACATTTCTCTCTCTTATTTGGATCAATAGTTTCTCTTTGATTGTCTATATTAGAATATGTTTTACCTTTGCTCTTTATTTCTTTTAATCATAAAAAGGTTTCTTCACTCTCTTTTGGCCTACATATTTTCTGCAGAAATGCCAAAAATCATTCTAATAATTGTTCATGTATATTTTACTTTCATGAAAGTGAAAGTCACTCTCATGTCCTACTCTTTCCGATCCCTTGAACTATACAGTCCATGGAATTTCCAGGCCAGAATACTGAAGTAGGTAGTCTTTCCCTTCGCCAGGGGATTGCCCTGACCGAGGAATCAAACCAGGGTCTCCTGCATTGCAGGAGGATTCTTTCTCAACTGAGCTATCAGAGAAGCCCCATCTATATTTAATGTATATATTTTTTCTATGTGATTTCTGGCATTTCTATTAATATTGGCTTTTAGTAGTTTAACTTTGAGGTGCTTGGAGGGTGTGTGTGTGTGTGTGTGTGAGTGTTTCTATTTATCCTGTTTGGATCTTGATGAACTTATTGAATCTATAAATCTGTCTTTTTTTTTTTTTTTTCTAATTTTGGGGATATCCAACAATTATTTGTGTAAACACTTTATTTGTTCAGTTCTCTCATTCACCTTGTCATATCAATTAATAAAAATGGTCAAAGCTTCTTGGGTATATGCCACGTGTCTCAAGGCCATTGACAATTTTATTCATTAATTTTTTCCTCTCCTCTTCAAATTGGATATTATCTCTATTAATCTGTCTTCAAACTTCCTGAATCTCTCCTTTGAAATCTTCTTTCTGCCAGTAAGACTTCCTTCTCAATATTTCATTTCAGAGACTATATTTTTCCATTCTAAATTTTTCTTTAAAAATTGTTTCTACTTATGTGTTGAAATTTTCTATATTTAGTTCATTTGTATCAATTACAAATATTAAAAACTGCTTTGAAGTCTTTGACAAACTCATATCTGGGTAATTTTTCATCTGCTGCTCTTCACTTTCTCAAGAAAAATCTTCCATTTTATTCAGCTTTTTATATGTCCGATGATTTGGGATTTTATCCTGGACACTGGGAACCTTGTATTGTGAATATTCTGAATTATTTTACATTGTTCTGAAGCTAGTTCATGTTTTGTCCAGCAAAATTTAGGTTGGACCAAAAACCGGCTATGTCTTTGGTGAGCTCAGATCTCAAATCACACTGCTTTCAGATTTTTTGTTTGTTTCTGCACAAGTACACAATCTTAGGGAACTTATATACAGAATATGGAGTTTCTTTCTCTGATTCTTTTCTTCCCAGAGTTTGCTGGTCACTTTCTGATGACCTTTGTTCTCTGAGGCTCCTTCCCTTGGTTCTTATTTCTAGAAATACAGCTGTATTTCTGGTTGGCATTTCAGCCACTCTGTGACCTCTAATAGGAAATACATTCATATGTGTCACTTACTTTCAGACTGAATTCCTCCAAATTTTCCCTGTATTTATTCACTCATCAGAGACCTCAAGTTGTTTTATTTTCTATTTTGTCCAGAGTTTATAATTGTTGTTTTATCATCCAAAAAGTTGTGACATTTTAAAGTCAAAATACTTACTGATCACTTTAAACAGCAATTCATTTAAAGTTTAAAATAAGTAACAAATAATCACTGATTTCTTAATACCAATAAAGAACATTTGCTTCAAAATTAATATTCTCCTTTGATATTAATGATTTAGAATGGTTACGATGACAAAATATTAGATATAGAATGTTTATCTTGGCATATTTCTCATTAAAATTATGTAAACGTAATGTAAGTCTGACTCTTGTATGTTTATTATTCATTCAGAATTCCTAGATTTTAGATCTGAACTTTATTTTTCTTTTGAAAGCAAAAGTGATTTATTAGTAGACCTTATAATTTAATATATAGTTCATATTAGATTGCATAAATAAATTCAAAGCAGTTCAGTTATTAATTAAAAGTGCATCCACTTTCATTTTGAGAATACTTAGTATTAAAATAATGCCTTAGTATCATATATGCTGAATGCCATAAAGTACATATATTTTCACTTTAAGACTTTATTTTGGAAGAACATAATGCTATGAAACTGCCTCATTTACTGTATGTTACATTTTTTTAAAGAAAGACCTTTAAGACGTGTTCTCAATACCAGTTTTGATTAGTACACTCATTTCCACAACCTTTCATATTTTATTGTAGCTCTCAAATGTATAACCTTTGCCAAATACCAAGCTCAGTTCAATATCTCTCAGTGGTAATACTAAACTCTCTTCCTAATTCCTTAAACCGTAACCTAATATCTTTATTGTCTTGCTTCCCTGCACCTGTTGGTAATTCCAAAACATTCAAATGTCAGGTGTTCGAGCTTGCTATCTGGGAGGGCTTTTCATCTTCCTGTGGGTGGTGTTTTGCCCATTACTACCTGTACTTCTTTTTATGGGCAGGATAATGATATTCATGGGAAACTGTCTGCTAGAGAACTGGGCTGAACACTGCAGCAAATCTGCATCACAATGCACTGCCCTCTTTTTACTACTGTGAGAAAGGAGTGGAGCTTTAAGGACATTTCCTATGACCTTCACTGCTTAGTTCATGTAGAAAATTGGTTTGGGAATCTGATTATTTAGGAGGATATCTCACAAGAATATTAATCAAGTGCACAATTTTGGAAACTGCCTTTTTTATTCCTTCTCAGCTCTTCAACTGCTTTCTTCCTCTTCTTTTTTTTTTAATAAAATATTTCCACTTTGAAAATTAAATGGAAGAAACTGACCAGATGCAAAATGATAACTTTTACAGGGACATAGGGATCTCTTCTGACCTAAAGATTACAAGCAATGATTTCAGGAAGAAGCAATGTGAAAGAAAGAGAAAATTGTTTGCTTATATTCTGGCTTGGTATAATCAGGTGTGTAATTTCATACTGATAATTCTTTAGGTTATTTATTCAGGGGTTCACACACCCAATTTCAGAAACACAGTCTCTTATGGGTATCATGGTATGTGGGTAACTGTGAACAGGTAACAAATTAGTAAAATTTCAAAATTATTTTTGAAGCAAAATATGTATATTTGGTGATTTCCAGGCAATTAATTATGGCCAAAAAATTCAGTAGTGGAAAAAATAGATATGACTCCAGGCCATATAAAACTTAAAACCAAAACCATGTGTGGTAAACAGAAAGTAATTAGGTAATGTCAAATTCTAAATTGTAAACTATAGTTAAGTGCTATGAAAGAAAAGAATGGGGCCATAAAACCAAGGGCTCTGGAATATTTTAGTCCTAGCCTTAGAGAAGGCCCCTTAAAGAAAGTAAAAGTGAACAGTGAACTGAAGGTTAAGTGGAAATTAACGAAGAAAAAACTGTAAGAGTATCATCTACACGGAGGATGTAGCAGTTTTACAGGGATTGGAAATGGCAATGGTTACAGCATTTTGGAACAAAAAAAGTGCTGAGAGGTTTTTGGTTTTTGTATCTAAAACAAAGAACACATGAAAACCAGACTCAAGTTGCCTAAATGATACAGAATTTTGAAACCATTGTAAGGTTTGACTCTTTATTCCATGAACCATGACAAGATTTGAGGAATTAAAAGAGGAGTGCATTGGCAAGCTCAGATTTGCATTTTTGATGTGGTCTCTGTGGCTTCAGTGTGGTAACTACATTGGATAAAATATGTAGGTATGAAGGAGCTAAACAGGAGACCATTAGCTTTAGCAGGAGTTTTGCCTTGATAAAACGCTGAGCTAGTGTAGTGGTACCATAAGGGGAAAGGCATTTACTATTCAAGAGATATTCAAGAGATACTAGCAAGCTATATAAGGTAGACTTGATGACAGACTGGTTGTTCTATGAGCAGGACATCATCAAGATTATAAGGTTTCTGACTTGAACAAGAGTTGGTTAGGCACACTGTCACTGAGATGAGAAACAGGCTGGATATTTCAGACTTAGTCTTGGCTACAGTGAATGTGAGGTACTGTTGAGTGTTCTAGAGATAACTTGAAGGAATCTACTGACTGTATAAATATGGAAGCCAAAAAAAAAACTCAGGAGTGAAGACATAAATTCGAGAGTCACTTATGTATAGTTGGTAAACAAAGTTCTGACTAAAAATGAAATCTGCTTCAACACCTCGTCTTAAATTAAAAAATAAACCAGACACTAAGGATTTAGGGGCTTCCCTGGTGGTTTAGATGGTAAAGAATCTGCCTGCAGTTTTGGAGACCCATGTTCAGTGCCTGTGTCAGGAAGATCACCTGGAGAAGGAAATGGCAACCCACTCCAATTTTATAGCCTGGAGAATCCCTTGGATGGAGGAGCCTGGAGGGTTACAGTCCATGAGGTGGCACAAAGTCAGACATGACTGAGCAAATAACACTTTCACTTTCAAAAAGGATTTAAGGGAAAAAAGCAGTGAAGAACAATGAATCCTGGAATACACAATAAATCTTTATTTTCTTGCAACTATAGGTAGGAACAGAGAAAGCAATGGCAACCCACTCCAGTACTCTTGCCTGGAAAATCCCATGGACGGAGGAGCCTGGTGGGCTGCAGACCATGGGGTCGCTAAGAGTCAGGCATGACTGAGCGACTTCACTTTCACTTTTCACTTTCATGCATTGGAGAAGGAAATGGCAACCCACTCCAGTGTTCTTGTCTGGAGAGTCCCAGGAACAGAGGAGCCTTGTGGGCTGCCTATGGGGTTGCACAGAGTCGGACACAACTGAAGAGACTTAGCAGCAGCAGCATAGGTAGGAAATTGAAGAAGTTGATACTAGGGATAGAAAACTCAAACCAGTTCTTCCCCTCAAAATATTGACCTTTATTTGCATATATACGGACGGACTTCCCAGCTGCTGCTAGTGGTAAAGAACCCACCTGCCAAAGCAGGAGACATAAGAGACGTGGGTTCGATCCCAGGGTTGGGAAGATACCTTGAAGAAGGGCATGGCAGCCCACTACAGTATCCTTGCCTGGAGAATCCCATGGACAGAGGTGCCTAGTGGGCTACAGTTCAGAGAATCACAGAGTCAGACACAACTGAAGTGACAGCACACACACACGTTTTTTCATTAAGCAATTTGTTCTGTTTTCTTACAAATTATTTGCCTTCAAAATATTTTTTCAACTTGAATTTTAAACATTTAATACTGAAATATTTTTCAAAGAATAGTCATATACAACAGTAAAAACTCTAAGTCTTCCTTGTGCTGTTGGTTAATGGTTTTAATACGTTGCTTACAAATTTCCTTAAAGGTGATTTAGGTACAAACTGCTGTTTTCACTGCATTTTGCAAGCAATTGCAAATTTCCAAAGGAAGTATAGCAGGATATTGTCCTCCCAAAACACCAAGAAGCTGAGAGTATTGCAGTATTATTTCTGTGAGCACTGAAGTTCACAAGTAGTAATGTCCAGGATAATTTAAATATACTGCATTACATATTGTGCTTGGTATTTTACCCATGACCACTGTATTAATAGAAGTATGAGGTTGGTTTGTGTACTGTCAAAAATATCTATACTCTTAGGCTGCTATGTATGTTTATATGTTAATCCAAAATTAATGTTTCATGCTAATGCAATTGTATTCAACTCCAAACAATTAATAGATGAGTCACAAAGTCAAAGGCAAAAACAGCAACCTCTGGTTACAGATAGGGGTTTCTGCTTGACCACTGACCTGATTAAACTGCTTACCATTTTATCAGAAGATTAGAAAATCAATTTAAGCCTAAAATTGTTCTAACTTTGATAGAAGTAAAATGTATAGAAACATGTGGACTCAATTTTAACAGTTTTATGCATGTCTTACTTGAATGGAACTTCCTTCTTTGCAATACAATATATACTTCCACGGAATTCAAATTTAATGTATTAATTAATAAAGAAAAAGAAAATATGGATAGCCTACCTTCATTGTCGTCGACATCAATAACAATGAGGTATTATTAGCTGAACTATTTTAAGTTACATTAAGAACAAACTGGACCTTTAACTGTAGAAATAAAGCATTAAAGAAAATACATTTTATAAAAATAAAGCTAATCACCACGTAGGTTTTTTGTTTGTTTGTGTGTTTCTTTTAGGTATGTCCACAATGCTGTAAGAATAGCAAAACAAACAAACAAAAAAAAAAAGTGACACTCTTGAAAATACAGTAGATAAGATTTTAATCAGTTTCGTTTCTTCCTCAGGGAGGAGTAGAATATGCTGCTCAGACTGCCTTTTTATCTTACATCACAAAATAAAGCCACCTACAAAGTAAAAGACCAAGTCTCCCCATAAACACAATAAATAAATAAGTGGATAGAGAGATAAAATGCTGATGCTTCTGGAACCTCCAGAGTACTTTTAAGAACATTTCAGCTGAGAAGCTGGATTCTTAAAATGACAAATTCAGCAGACATTAAAACTTGGTATGAATGCTTGTAGATTAAATGGTTGAGCTGGTAATTGGTGAAAACATTTTTTTCCATTTTATTCAAACTTTCTGCCACTTCATACTCCTTTTCTGCTTTGAGATGGCTAGTATGTTTTATATAGTTAGAGTAAAATTCTATCGTAAATGAGTAAGTCAATTAAACATTAAATTCTCTCAGTATATATTGTATTTACCAAAATTTTGCTGTTAGTTGGACTGTATGTAATTTAACAGGCATCAAATCTAATCAATATTTTAAAATTTTAGTATAAACTGGCAGATTATCTATGTTGATTTTTTTTTGAGGTTAATTTGGGCTTTTATTTGCCAATATAATTTAACCACAGTGGCCTGCAAACTTTTTTGATCTAAAAAGTACATTTTATATCTATGTTGATATTTTTAAACAGACCTGTGGTATGCCACATAAAATCAAGTAAAACATAGTTGATTATTTCTCTTAATGGTATTTAGTTAGCTGCAAGGATTAAGTTTTACAAGTATACCTAGGTTACAAATATAAAAATGTTAAACTATATTTAAATATTAAGATATATTTGCTATAAATATTTGACCTGATTACAAGAACAATTTTCACTCTGAGCAAACATTTCATACTTCTCAAGTTGTTAAATATTTGTTGTTGTTGTTAAATAAAGTTGTTAAATAAAGACAACCCATGATTGTCTTCTCTGATTAATATAAAAAATCAGACACAAGGTCATTTCCTTTTTAATTGAGAACTGCATTATCATTTTTCCAAGTACAAGTAGACATGTTAAGTCACTGATCTGCTCCTGAAACCCAGATGCACCACACAGAACAAAACACAGCTATTTAATATTTTCTATTTGCAGTGTAAGACAATAAGCAAGTTAATGATGTAAATCAAATAATTACAAGGAATAGCAATCTTACAAGAGAACAGAATTAATTTGTGAATGAAGACAAGTTCAAGGTACAAATAAACAAGTTGAGGAGATGTATTAAACAGCATAAAGAATATGGTCAATAATACTGTAGTAAGCTTGTACTGGAACAGATGGTTACTAGGCTTATCATGCTGATCACTTCATAATGTATTTAAATATTGAATTGTATACATGAAACTAACATAATATTGTACCCCAATATATTTCAATAAAAATAAATAAATAAGAAATATTGACTAGCTAAATTAGACTTTAAAAACACAAATGATGCTTTAAAAAATACAACTGAAGTGCTAGGAGAGAATTTACCATTTAATGAGGAATACAGTTCAGGTTTTTAATCAGAACAGAACACTAGGAAGTAAAACACATAAAATAGTTATTATAAACATGGACCCTGAAAACAGATTTTCTAGATTCAAATCTTGACTTCATCAAATACTCGCTTGACCACATTATTTACTCACTCTATACCTCAGAGTCCACACTTACAAAATGGGCACAGTAGTAGTAATTATTTCCTAGCAGTAAGTGAATGAGTACGTGCAAAATTCTTAGACTTTTTTCCCTAGATTGATATCAGGCACTCAAGATAATGATGATGTTGATGATAAGTTCAACGGTTCCAAGGTGAGGACTTTGTTTGGAGGTTGTAATATCAGTGTTTGGAAAACAGGACGGAAATACAGATGAACAAGAATTCCCCTCCTGGCTGTATGATAGGATATGTTTAAAAAAAAAAAGAGTAAAAATTCCTAATGGAGTGGGATGAAAAGGAAGTGGGTTCATTAGAAAAAAATTCAGGTATCAGCTAAGAATGTACACAAATCTTGAAAAACTAGTGAAAACATTTAGCACACATTGCTTTAAATGCTAGTAGAATATATAAAAAGATAAAATTCCCAGACATCAAAGATAAAGACTGTGCTAAAAGTTACAGAGCTCAGTCCCTCACAGAACTTTGGCTGCCTCTTAGGGATTTTGCTGACAGCTTAATGGCCATGCAGGTATGGAAGACAATACTTTGTAAACACTTTTGCAAAGAGTGAGCATCGACATTTTAGGAATCACTGAACTAAAATGTACTAGAATAGGGGAATTTAAGTCAGAGGACCATTACATCTACTACTGTGGGCAAGAATCCTTAGAAGAAATACAGTAGCCCTAATAGTCAACAAAAGAGTCCAAAGTGAAGTACTTGGATGCAATCTCAAAAATGACAGAAAGATCTCTATTCATTTCCAAGGCAATCATTCAATATCGGAGTAATCCAAGTCTATGCCACTACCACTAACGCCGAAGAAGCTGAAGCTAAATGGTTCTAGGATGACCTACAAGACATTCTAGAACTAACATCAAAAAGAAAAAATGTCCTTTTCATCATAGGGGACTGGAATGCAAAAGTAGGAAGTCAAGAGATATCAGGAATAACAGGCAATTTTGGCCTTGGAGTACAAAATGCAGCAAGGCAAGGTTAACAGAGTTCTGCCAGAGAATGTACTGGTCATAGCAAGCACCTTCTTCTAACAACACAGGAGACGACTCTACACATGGACATCACCAGATGGTCAATACAGAAATCAGATTGATTATATTATTTGTGGCTGAAGATAGAGAAGCTCTAAACAGTCATCTAAAACAAGACTGGGAGCTGATGGTGGCTCAGATCATGAACTCCTTATTGCCAAATTCAGACTGAAATTAAAGAAAGTAGGGAAAACCACTAGACCATCCAGGTACAATCTAAATCAAATCCCTTAGATGATTATACAGTGGAAGTGATAAATATATTTAAGGGACTAGATCTGATAGAGTGCCTGATGAACTATGAATGGAGGTCCTTGACATTGTACAGGAGACAGGGATCAAGACCATCCCCAAGAAAAAGAAATGCAAAAAAGCAAAATGGCTGGCTGAGAAGGCCTTACAAATATCTAAGAAAAGAAGAGAAGTGAAAAATGAAGAAGGAAAGATATACCCATCTGAATGCAGAGTTCCAAAGAATAGCAAGGAGAGATAAGAAAGCCTTCCTAAGTGATCAATGCAAAGAGATAGAGGAAAACAATAGGATGGGAAGAGACTAGAAATCTCTTCAAGAAAATTAGAGGTACCAAGGGCACATTTCATGCAAAGATGAGCTCAATAAAGGACAGGAATGGTATAGACCTAACAGAAGCAGAAGATATTAAGAAGAGGAGGCAAGAATACACAGAAGAACTGTACAAAAAAGAGCTTCACGACCAAGATAATCACGATGGTGTGATCACTCTCCTAGAGCCAGACGTCCTGGAATGTGAAGTCAAGTGGGCCTTAGGAAGCATCACTATGAACAAAGCTAGTGGAGGTGATGGAATTCCAGTTGAGCTATTTCAAATCCTGAAAGATGATGCTGTGAAAGTGCTGCACTCAATATGCCAGCAAATTTGGAAAACTCAGCAGTGGCCACAGGACTAGAAAAGATCAGTTTTCATTCCAATCCCAAAGAAAAATAATGTCAAACAATGTTCAAGCTACCACACAATTGCACTCATCTCACAGGCTAACAAAGTAATGCTCAATTTTTTCTAAACGAGTCAACCATTTTGGAATAACCGAGAACTTCCAGATGTTCAAGCTGGATTTAGAAAAGGCAGAGGAACCAGAGATCAAATTGCCAGCATCCGTTGGATCATAGAAAAAGAAAAGAGCTCCAAAGAACATCTACTTCTGCTTTATTGACTATGCTAAAGCCTTTGACTGTGAGGAACACAACAAACTGTGGGAAATTCTTCAAAAGATGGGACTATCAAACCACCTGACCCGCATCCTGAGAAATCTGTATGCAGGTCAGAAAGCAACAGTTAGAACTGGACATGAAACAACAGACTGGTTCCTAATTGGGAAAGTGAAGACTATAAATTGTCACCCTGCTTTTTATTTATATGCAGAATACATCATACGAAATGCTGAGCTGGATGAAGCACAGGCTGGAATCAAGATTGCCAGGAGAAATATCAATAACCTCAGAAACAAAGATGACACCATCCTTATGGCAAAAACTGAAGAGGAACTAAAGAGCCTCTCAATGAAAGTGAAAGAGGAGAGTGAAAAATCTGACTGAAAACTCAACATTCAGAAAAATAAGATCAGGGTATCCAGTCCCATCACTTCATGGCAAATAGATGGGGAAAGAGTGGAAACAGTGGCAGACTTCATTTTCTTGGGCTCCAAAATCACTATAGATGGTGACTGCAGCCATGAAATTAAAAGAGGCTTGTTCCGTGGAAGAAAAGGTATGGCCAACATTAATAGCATATTAAAAAGCAGTCACATTACTTTGCCAACAAAGGTCCATCTGGTTGAAACTATGGTTTTTCCAATAGTCATGTATGGATGTGAGAGTTGGACCATGAAGAAAGCTGAGCACCAAAGAATTGATGCTTTTGAACTGTGTGTTGGAGAAGACTTTTGAGAGTCCCTTGGACTGCAAGGCAATCAAACCAGTCAATCCTAAAGGAAATCAGTCCTGAATATTCATTGGAAGGACTGATGCTGAAGCTGAAGCTCCAATATTTGGGAACCTGATGTGAAGAACTGACTCATTTGAAAAGACCCTGATGCTGGGAAGGACTGAAGGCAGGAGCAGAAAGGGACGACAGAGAATGAGATTGTTGATGCACATGAGTTTGAGCAAGCTCCGGAAGTTGGTGATGGACATGGAAGCCTGGCGTGCTTCAGTCCATGGGGTCGCAAAGAGCTGGACACAATGGAGTGACTGCACTGAACTGACTGATTTTAGTTTAAGGGTCAGACAAAGGGGGCAGTGTTCTCTGAGGCAGGTCATTATGTACCACTATGATAACAAAAATGGCAAAAACAAGGGTTAAAATCAGGGAACACATGTACACTCATGGCTGATTCATGTCAATGTATGGCAAAATCACTACAATATTGTAAAGTAATTAGCCTCCAATTAAAATAAATAATTTTTTTTTAAATCAGAGAAATATAACCAGGAAGGGTTAATTTTGACTCCATGAATCTATTCTTCTCTCTTCAGGGCTTGTTTTGTCGTTTTGGTTATTATAAGCATACATGATTGCCTGCCTCAGGGAATCCTGGCCCTCTCACCCTAACTGTTAAACTAAAATGCCTTTCATCATAATTATCTCCACCTGTAGATTGCAGGAAGAAAGAAATTAAACTTCCCCGTCTTGAGGCTTGCCATTCTAGTAGATGTTTGCAAATGGTCTTTTTTACTTTGTCTCCTTACTTGCCCCCATTTCTGATACATAAAAGAACCTGACATCCAGGCCTGGACAAGATAGTTATTTTGAGATATTTGTCTGCCATTTTTTCAGTCAGCCATCTCTCTGAATAAAGTCATGTTCCTTGCCTCAGCACCTCATCTCCCAGATTTATTGGGCTATTGTACAGTGAGTAGAGTGAGCTTGGACTCAGTAACAAATTGGGCCCACCAGTACTGAAGCCTTGCCACTCATGGCTAGCCGGCCTAGATAATGTAGTATTGAGACAAGACCCTAAGCAGCTTGCCGGGACCATTTGTCCTGAGGACCTTTCCTTCAAGATACCCTGAAAACGCCACCGGCTTCACCCAGCACTTGGCAGTTGAGACAAGGAACTGACAAATTTCTGAGTCAGCTGACTAGATCCCAAGGGTAAGTCTACTGAGTTCAATAGTGGGCTCGTTTTTGGTTTGGTGTGCCTTTCTGTGTCATATGTTCACAGGCTTGATTTTTGTAGGGTAGATCATTCTGATGTGCACACTGGGAACATATTCTTCCCTCAGTTTTGGCTTGTTCTTTATGGGACCGTCCAATTTAATTGGGATACCCTCTTTTAGGCAGGAGATGTTGTTGGAGTATCTAAATGGGAATCAGTTCATTGAAGAACTAGTTCCTAGTTGGAATCATTTGTTTTGTAGAGTAAACTTATTTACCTGAGTTGGAAGCTGGTTCGTCTGTGTGTGTGGGTGCTTAGTCGCTCAGTCATGTCTGACTCTTTGAGACCACATGGACTATAGGCTGCAAGACTCTTCTGTCCATAGGGATTCTTCAGCAAAGAATGGGAGTGGGTTCCCATGCCCTTCTCCAGGGGATCTCCCTAACCCAGGGATCAAACTCAGGTATCCCACATTGCAGATGGATTCTTTACCATCTGAGCCACCAGGGAAGCTTTGATGTGATTTGTTTGTGCCACTTTTTGCTGAAATTTGCCTATATCTTTTGTGTTTTAGTGTTATCGAACTTACATAAATGGGGAGTACACCATCTACCCCGAAAAAGTATATGCCTTTGAGGGCTATATTTAAAAAATGGGCAAAATATAGCCATAAGCCAATGACTAAGAAAGATATGATTTACTTTTATAATAAGATGAGGATCAGAAGAGTGATGGCCCCTGAATGGCTCACTCAATTATTGCACAATCTCACAGTTAGAAATGTTCTGCAGAAGAGGAGGGAAGAGAGATGCAACTCCATATATAGAAGCATTTACGCTATTACGTCAGGACGAAAAGAAGTCAGAGGAATGCCACCTTATGATGCAGTGATCCAAAAGGAAACCCAAGGGAAATTAAACTCCCTTCTCAGTCAGTAGATGTAGCTTTAAAAGTATTCAACAACAGGAAGCAATGGCAGAAGCAAGAAAATAAAAAACAGAAGACAGCTTTTCTGGCAGCAGCATTAAAGGGGAGGACACTAAAGGAAGGTAAACCACCACTACAGAAGGAAAGTGTGCTTATTGCAAGGAAAATGGGCATTGGAAGAGATATTCCCCTAAACTATGGAATAGTAAAAGGAAGATAGGAGCCTCTCATACAGGAGAAGGAGAGGAACACTCTAATAATAAACAGGCCCAGTGACTCCCTTGGATCTGATTATAATCTCCCCTGCATGGATGTGAGAGTTGGACTGTGAAGAAGGCTGAGCACCGAAGAATTGATGCTTTTGAACTGTGGTGTTGGAGAAGACTCTTGAGAGTCCCTTGGACTGCAAGGACATCCAACCAGTCCATTCTGAAGGAGATCAGCCCTGGGATTTCTTTGGAGAGAATGATGCTGAAGCTGAAACTCCAGTACTTTGGCCACCTCATGTGAAGAGTTGACTCATTGGAAAAGACTCTGATGCTGGGAGGGATTGCGGGCAGGAGGAGAAGGGGACGACAGAGGATGAGATGGCTGGATGGCATCACTGACTCGATGGACGTGAGTCTGAGTGAACTCCGGGAGTTGGTGATGGACAGGGAGGCCTGGTGTGCTGCGATTCATGGGGTCACAAAGAGTCGGACACGACTGAGCAACTGAATTGAACTGAACTGAAGTGAACTGATAGGAATTCTGGGTAAATTTGACAGTGGGGAATTTTAGCTCCAATTTGGGGAGCTCCTGCTGTGAAGGGAAATGAAGACTTCCTAAGTAGAAATACATATTTCTATATGTCTTTGAGATGCAAATGTCCTATCTGGTCTCATTTCTTCTGTCCTTTGGAATGCAATTTTAAAATGGGAAAAATTAAAATCAGCTTATCCAAGGTAATAGAAATCCTAAATGCTTTTTTAATTTTTTTTTTTTAATATTTAGCCATCTAGCCAAGTGAACCTGTCTTGTTCCATCTGTGAGAAGCCCATTTTTAACCCAGCCTCCTTTGTAGACTGATGGGTTTTATACTGCTGTACCTGACTCAGGATTGAAATAAAAATAAGAACTGAGGCCTCACTGTTTGTGTGTCTGTATGTGTCTTTGTCTTTAGATAACATTGCTGCAGTTGATTTGTAAAAGAGCTCTATTTAATTGGCTTAAATAAAAGTAAGCACTTACAAACCAAACAATTTTAAATACAAGAGAGATTAAGTAAGTAAATTTCAGGTTCATGTGAACTGGGAAATATTCAATATTAAATTAGTACCTGGTATTCAGGCTTAAATTATTTTTTATAATACACGCATTGAGTCATCAGCATTAAATATTAAGTAAAATACTTTCATTATGCCTAGGTTTGACATAAGCTAAATAAGAAAATTTGTCAGCAAGGAAAGTAACTCAATGTAAAGAAACTTTTGAGGAAAGAAAGTACAAATGAGATAAGAATCTTGAGTGAACCTTTAGAAATATATTTTATGATCTCTCCAGAGAGTCTACAGCTTAAAGGTTAAAACTATGTTAAAATAAGTTAAGTAATGAAAGGTTTGTGGAAAATGGGCCCCAAAAAGAATTTTGTATATGATCAGTCAGAATTGACTAAGTTTAAAACAAGTTTGAGTAAGTGAACCTTTAAAGTAAGTTGGTGCAAAGTATAAATTTGGCTTTTTTCCCCTATAAAACAGACAAGTTTTCTGAAGATGCTAAACTTCCTTTGATAACAGATTTTAAGTTTGTTTACCTTTTAAGTAATCTGTACTTGCCTTTGAAATCTTTTATTGTCACTTTGGCTAATTTTCACAATGACCTGTGGTCCTGCTATATTTTAAAATATTTCTTGATGTTCCTTTGACAAAGCTTCCCACATCAAGTTATAATGAAGTTCCTTTGACCTATAGCTAATCTTGGGGTGCTTCCAAGAGTCCCTGAGACACCCCAAAGGGAGCTATCAAACTGATTAAGTTCACTTGGTATATTAATCTGTAAGAGTTGTTATCAAATGAGTAATAAATTTTAAGTTATGTAATAAATGATAGAGATATTCTAGAGATTATATGCAGTTCCTAATGATCTAATATATCCTGGTAGAATATTATTGGTCATAATTCCAGCTATTTTCTGAAAGTGTTGTATGTCACAGCAGTAACCAGATTGCCTTGTCAATTGCACTATAATCAGATTTAAACTATCTTTTTTTAAGTCATTTTGTCAACAGTTTCACTCTGCCTTTGCAAAATTTTCTCCTCTTCAAGATCTATAAAAAGGACTTTTGGATAAATACAATTTTCTGATTTCAGTAACGCTGAAGTGGCTAAGAAATCTAAAAATTCTAATAGGAAACCTGACAACTTCATAAAGCTGTAAATAAAAAGAACTGGTTACATAGAACTGAGTAAACAGGTGAATGAATTTGCATTTTTTTATGAAAGGATTACTGGTTTAAATCTGTTTTCCAAATGTAAGGAAAAGTTTATCCTTAATTATGATTTACAGGAACGTGGTAAATTATACCTTTGTGAGCAAACTCGATATATTTCTCTTTTTCTCTCTATTTGGTTGATCCTTGCAGTAACATGTGCTTGTCTCAAAGATTAAGCCATGCATGCTGAGTATGCACGGCCAGTACAGTGAAACTGCGAATAGATCATCAGATCAGCTATTCTCCTTTGGTCTCTCAATTATTACAACTGGATTTCAACTAATTATACTAGTTATTGTTTAAATTTTTTCTTGTTTTCAAATCATGCTTTGTATCTGTGCAGTATGTCATTGTCAGGGTTACCAGCTGCATTACTTATATTCTGTCTAATTTGTAATCGATATGTAAATCAGGTCTCCAACAAAACATCTATGGCTAGACAATTTTGAGGAAATAATTGTAATAATGCAATTTTAGGTTTAGGAAGAAGCAATGAGGGGTAACGTTTCCTGGATAATATTAATAGTCAGACAGAATCCAGAGAATTCTAATTATTGATTGGATCTGGTCCAAAACTTAAAACCTGGAATGAAATATCAAGAATTTTTGCCTGAACTGGGATAAGGCTCCCAGCACCATGGGACAAAAGGTGATCATGAAATGTCTCCCATGAGGGGAAGACCTGAGAAATGGGGTCAGTGATTGCAAACCCTTCCAGTAAGCCCCAAGGGAGGGGGAAAAGCAATCATAGTAGGGGAAAAAAACAATCATAAAAGAGCACAGATAGATTTATTAGACAAAAATAAACATGGAGGGAAAGTGAATATTATCAGTGATATGAAATTTTGCATGACAATCAATTGTTTCATTAACTAAAATTTGTGTTTCAAGTTGATAATCTAATAATGGAAGGCATACCTGAAAAAAAGAAAACAAATTCTCTTTCACAATATGGGAGACATTAAAAAACTTTTCTTGGTAAGTGATTGATCAAGTAAATTAAAATGCAAATTAAAAGGTTTTCTAAAAAGCAAAAATTCAATAAGCAATGTCCCCAAAGTCAGACAGAATGGTGCCCCCTTAAATTTGAAAATACACAGTTACATGTAACTTTAATAATTATTGACTAGGTACTAAAACTCAAAACATGTGAAAGAATTGATCATTTTCAGACTATTTTGCAATTATACAGTTAAGTTAGACTTTGAATACAAAAATACAAAGGATAGGAAAGCACACCAATTCCATACTGAAGGATACAGGGTTGGGAAAGTATAATAACAACCAGGCAATAACACATCAGAAAATTAGAAAGGAACAGGGAGATCAACGTTCTTGTTTTAGGATGTGACAAAAGATTATCTAGTGAGAGACAAAGCTGGAACTGTTTAGTCTCAAATACCCCCAGTTCAGCTCCAGGTATTTGGTATTCAAAGCAACTAGGGGCTTCCCTGGTGGCCCAGACAGTAAAGAGTCTGCCTGCAATGCAGGAGACCCAGATTCATTCCCTGGGTCCAGAATATCTCCTGGAGAAGGGAATGGCAACCCACTCCAGTGTTCTCTCCTGGAGAATTCCATGGACAGAGGTGGAATACAGTCCATGAGGTCACATAGACTCAGACACGACTGAGTGAGTAACGCACATCTGAAGAAACTACTGAACACGGACAATTCCCAGGAAGACTGTTGGAAGCTGGATTACTCTTTTTTGGGATTTTTTAATTGTTTTTATTTTATATTATAGTTGATTTACAGTGTTGTATTATTTTCAGGTGTATAGCAAACTGATTCAGTTTTACATATGCATAAGTTACAGTTATCAAAGCGGAAAGGTTGAGGGAAATGATAAATTAGGAATTGGGGACCAATGTTTACACACTGCTATAAGAAAAATAATCAACAAGGGCCTACATATAGCACAGGGAATTCTACTTAGTATTCTATAACAACCTAAATGGGAAAAGAATCTGGAAAAGAATGGATATATGCATATGTATAACATTTAATCTTCTAGAATAGTGATGGGAGACAGCATGAGGTCCTGAGGCTAGTTGAAATGTGTATTTCAGAATGTGAGTTGTCAACATGAATGAGTGATGGCAAAGAATGCAAGCTACATTTTGGGATGCATAGATTGTGAGTATTATGATCTCAGAAGGGTTTCTCTTAAGCTGAAGATAAGAACCATAGGGTCATTTTCCTGTTATTGAAGGATAAGGAATCCTGGGTTTTCAAATGAGTTTGCATATTTTCTCTCAAGTGTATGATTGTGCACTAGAAATATGAAAAGCCTCATATATTCCCAGAGCACTTAATAAAATTCAAAATCAAATTTATATATCCTGTGACCACCATTTAACTTTCTTTAGTCTATGTCTTCTTGCCATGTTTTGCTGCCAAGTCGCTTCAGTTGTGTCCGACTCTGTGCGACCCCATGGACTGCAGCCTACCAGGCTTCTCTGTCCATGGGATTCTCCAGGCAAGAACACTGCAGTGGGTTGCCATTTCCTTCTCCAATGCATAAAAGTGGAAAGTGAAAGTGAAGTCACTCAGTCGTGTCTGACTCTTAGCAACCCATGGCCTGTAGCCCACCAGGCTCCTCCATCCATGGGATTTTCTGAGCAACAGTACTGGAGTGGGGTGCCATTGCCTTCTCCCTGTCATGTTTTAAGACCATATTTTTACTTCTCTGATTTTCATGCATATATAAAAAGAAAGCACACAGGATGTATTATTGAATTAACATTCCCTACTGCCCTGACAAGCACAATCTAACACTGAAAGTCTTTTTTTTGTAGCAGACCAGATTTATCATAACATTTTATATTTTTAGAAATAAGTAGTCATCAGAACCTCAAATAAAACCGCCATATTTTACAGCAAAGAATATTATATACTATAGCCCAAGCCTCCAAATAATTCTGTCCTCTAGTATTCTCTAAAAAATAATAAAGCCAAAATATCATTCCTAAGCACACATCTAATTTAAGAATTTCTGTGAAGTATTTAAACTTAAATCATATAGTGCATGTCAGTTGTACACATTCAGATATAGCATACATAATATCTAAGGCTCGAATTTACAGCCTAGTCCTTGGAAAATAACTTATTTCATAGTTTTTAGACTGGAAATCAGTCTGAATGTGGAAATTGGTCTAAACACTTAAATAGGCTGTTTTCAATATATGATAATGATTAATTTATTATAAAATTTAACTTCCCTACATCAAGTAGAAAATAATGTATTTATAGGATAAATGATTTCCATAATCAACTCAGGAATTTAAAGCAACCTTAACTGACCAATTTATAATTATTTCCTTGAATCTTGGCTTCTTGGAAGGTGATAATGCCTTTGCTTTTTCACTGCATAATCTAAAAGCTATATTTCATAAATTGATTTATAGGTTTAAAATATCATAAATAAAGACTTTGGGATGGAAAAAATATTAACTGGGCTTCCTCAGTGACTCATCAGTAAAGACTCTGCCTGCAACGCAAGACACTTGGGAGGTTTCATGGGTTCTATCCCTAGGCTAGGAAAACCCTCTGGAGAAGGAAATGGCAACTCACTCCAATATTCTTGCCTGGAAAATCCCATGGACAAAGGAACCTGCTGGGCTATAGTCCATGTGGTTGCAAAAAGTTGGACATGACTGAGGACAGACACACACAAAATATTAGTCACTTATATTAGTATTTTGGCAAATACTTGCTTATTTCAAAGAACATATTTTAAAAACTAGTATGCAGATTCCCTGGAGGAGGGAATGGCAACCCTCTCCAGTATTCTTGCCCGGAGAATCCCCTTGGACAGAGGTACCTGACGGGCTATAGTCCATTGGGTCGCAAAGAGTTGGACACGACTTAGTGACTAAGTACATGCAATTGGAATTTATGGGCAAGGGTGCAAACAAAGAAATAATTTTTCATATAATAATTTAAATTTTATTTTAAATTAATAAATATCTGGAAAAGTTTAAAGATGAATAAATAGCAAATAAATAGTGACTCTTTATATCAAATAAATAGACAGCACAGCCTCCATAGGTTAAAGAATTAGGATTTCACATATTTTGATAATACATACATCAATATCCTCATCTGTGAAATGAGAATAATAGTATCTGCTTCATAGGTTTCTAAAATGGATGAAAGTGTTAATGTTTGAAAAAGAATTAAATGGTCTCTAACATAAAGTAAAAGCTAAAGTTAGTGTCATATGTAATGCATAAGTTATTTTGTTTACATAAATTGTCATGTCTTTAAAATAAAAACTCCTGCATTAAATGATATTAAAGAAGGGGCTTGAGCAGTCTATTTTGCTTCTGGGGTTAGTCCCATGAATCCTAAGTGATAAAATTGCAGAGAAACACACACACACACACACACTGTGTATACACACACACTGATTGATACCTGAGTTCAGGAAAAACTGGTGAAATCTGAGTAAGGTCTTAGATTGTACCAAGGTCTGTTTCTCAGTTTGGGGGCTCTATTGCTCAATTGCTACATAAGATGTTATCACTGGGGGAAGGGCACACATGATTTCTCTCTACTAATTTGACAACCTTCTCAGTTCAGTTCAGTTCAGTCGCTCAGTCGTGTCCGACTCTTTGCAGCCCAATGAATCGCAGCACGCCAGGCCTCCCTGTCCATCACCAACTCCCGGAGTTCACTCAGACTCACATCCATCGAGTCAGT
>NW_011495026.1:10399732-10422967 GCF_000754665.1 Bison bison bison | reverse complement strand
AGCATCAGAGTCTTTTCCAATGAGTCAACTCTTCGCAGGAGGTGGCCAAAGTACTGGAGTTTCAGCTTTAGCATCATTCCTTCCAAAGAAATCCCAGGGCTGATCTCCTTCAGAATGGACTGGTTGGATCTCCTTGCAGTCCAAGGGACTCTCAAGAGTCTTCTCCAATGCCACAGTTCAAAAGCAAACCTTCTAGGAGTCCATAAAAGTTTCAAATGTTAATAGTTAAAACATTCTGAGTCTAGAAAAGTTCTCTATAAGTGTTATATTATGACCAAATCCACAAACTCAATCTCAACTGTCTGCACGTCATGTTTACCTTCAAGGAGTGAATAGGGCTGACCACATAATTTGAAGGGCCCAATAACCTCAGATATGCAGATGAAACCATCCTTATGGCAGAAAGCAAAAAGGAACTAAAGAGCCGCTTGAAAGTGAGAGTGAAAAAGCTGACTTAAAATTCAACATTCAAACAACTAAGATCATGGCATCCGGTCCCATCACTTCATGACAAATAGATGGGGAAACAATCAAAACAGTGACTTTATTTTTGGGGGGCTCCAAAATCACTGCAGATGGTGACTGCAGCCACAAAATTAAAAGAAGTTTGCTCCTTGGAAGAAAAGCTTTGACCAACATAGACAGCATATTAAAAAGCAGACACATTATTTTGGCGACAAAGGTCCGTCTACTGAAAGCTATGTTTTTTCCAGTAGTCATGTATGGATGTGAGAGTTTGACTATAAAGAAAGCTGAGCACTGAAGAATTGATGTTTTTGAACTGCGGTGCTGGAGAAGACTCTTGAGAGTCCCTTGGATTGCAAGGAGATCAAACCAGTCAATCTTAAAGGAAATCAATCCTGAATATTCATTGGAAGGATTGATGCTGAAGCTGAAACTTCAATACTTTGGCCACCTGATGCAAAGAATTGACTCATTAGAAAAGACCCTGATGCTGGGAAAGATTGAAGGCAGGAGGAAAAGGGACAAAGGTGTATGAGATGGTTGGATGGCATCACGACTCGATGGACATGAGTTTGAGCAAGCTCTGGGAGTTGGCGATGGACAGGGAAGCCTGGAGTGCTACAGTCCACGGGCTCACAAAGAGTCGGACGTGACTGAGTGACTGAACTGAGTGAAGAATGAAAATGCAGGGCCTCTGGTTCAAAATTATTCAGAATTTAAAGATGGTAACAGCAGAGCACGAAGCAGGTGTGAAGCCCTCCCAGGGGGATATCCTGGTGAGTTAGATTGCACAGGTCACATGACCAAGAACCTGCCCACGTCACCAGCACCCCTCCACCCCCCCTCAGGGAGCTAGAGACACTCATTCTGAAGTCAGCTTTGTTACCTAACAAAATACTGGATATATGGATGAAATAAAAAAACAAATTTACAAAAAGCATTAAGTTCACTTAAAACTTAACTGGGTATCTAACTAAAGTGGAAAGACGTATTTATCCAGGAGACAAAGACATAAAATGCAGACTCTCTTTTGTGCTGGAAAACTTATATGACGTTTCATAAACCATCACCAAAGAGGTTTTGACAGCAGCACCTCTGCAATTTGGACCCATTTTACCCATGAGGACAATATTAAAAAATCAGACACGTAGTAGTAGTAGTTTGCAGTCCCTTTGACTATTCAAATACTATGTCTTAAATAAGAACAGATATAGATAACAAATATTGATAACTTTGCTTTAAAAAGGGATAAGAATGAAGTAAAACCTCCTATACATGTAGTTTTCTCTGGGATTTTATCTCCCTTTACTTCTTCCCTCTTGAAATAGACCTCAGCCCCAGCTTTACCCTCCTTCATTACTGAGCAGGACCCTATGGGGCCCTCCTACATATCCTCTGCTTTAGCTCTTCTCTGAAGTACCTGGATGTGTTCAGTCACTAAGTCATGACCAACTCCTTGCGACTTTATGGACTGCAGTGTGCCAGGCTCCTCTGTCTTCCACTATCTCCTGGAGTTTGCTCAAATTCATGTCCATTGAGTAGGTGATGCTACTGAACCATCTCAGCCTCTGTCACCCCCTTCTCCTCCTGCCTTCAATCTTTCCTAGCATTAGGGTCTTTTCTACTGAATTTGCTCTTATCAGGTGGCCAAACTATTGGAGTTTCAGCTTCAGCATCAGTCCTTCCAATGAATATTCAGGGTTGATTTTCTGTAGGATTGACTGATTTGATCTCCTTGCAGTCCACAGGACTTTCAAGAGTCTCCTCCAGCACCACAATTCAAAAACATCAATTCTTCAGCACTCAGCCTACTTTACTGTTCAACTCTCACCTCTATGCATGACTATTGGGAAAACTGCATCTTTGAATATATAGACCTTTGTCAACAAAGTGATGTCTCTGTTTTTTAACACACTGTCTAGGTTTGTCACAGCTTTTCTTCTAAGAACCAAGCATCTTTTAATTTTGTGACTGCAGTCACCATCCACAGTGGTTTTGGAGCCCAAGAAAGTAAAATCTGTCACTGTTTCCACTTTTTTCCCCATCTATTTGCCATGGAGTGATGAGACTAGATACCATAATCTTAGTTTTTTAAGTGCTGAATTTTAAACCAAAAACTCTCCTCTTTTTGTGAAACTCTCCACTTTCACCTTCATCAAGAGGCTCTTTAGTTCCTCTTCACTTTCTGCCATGAAAGTGGTATTATTTGCATATCTGAGGTTGTTGATATTTCTCCGGGCAATCTTGATTCCAACTTGTAATTCATTCAGCCTGGCATTTCCCATAATGCATCCTACATATAAGTTAATAAGCACGGTGACAATATACAGCCTTGACATGTTCCTTTCCCAATTTTGAACCATTCTATTGTTCCATGTCCAGTTTGAACTGTTGCTTCTTGACCTGCTACCTGCATACAAGTTTCTCAGGAGACAGGTAAAGTGGTCTGGTACTCCTATCTCTTTAACAATTTTCCACAATTTGTTGTGATCCACACAAAGGCTTTAGTGTAGTCAATGAGGCAGAAGTATATAAATATTTTTTAATTCCTTTGCTTTTTCCATGATCTTATGAATGTTGCCAATCTGGTCTCTGGTTCTTCTGCCTCTTTGAAACTCAGTTTGTACATTTGGAAGTTCTCGACCCAGGTACTGCTGAAGGCTAGCCTGAAGGATTTTGATCATTATCTTACTAACATGTGAAATGAACAGAATTGTATGGTAGGCTGAACATTCTTTGGCACTATCATTCTTTGGGATTGTAATGAAACCTGACGTTTTCCGGTCCTGTGACCACTGCTGAGTTTTCCAAATTTGCTGATGGACTGAGTGAAACACTTTAATAGCACCATCTTTTAGAATGTTAAATAGCTCAGGTGGAATTCCATCACCTCCGCTAGCTTTGTTCATAGTAATACTTCCTTCCTGGAGTACCCAGGTAACTGTATTTGATACACATTTCCTGAGTTGTTATACAGATGTGAAAACCTCCCTGAAAATGGAAAATGTTAACTACTCAATGACCGTGAGCACACAGCCTCAACCCTCCTGAAGTCAAAGGAGAATGTTAACTCCTGTGACACCATCCACCATCAGCTAATCAGAGAATTGTGTACAAGCTGATCACACAGCCTGCTACCTCTCCTCCCTCACCAGAGCTTTAAAAACGCTTTGCTGAAGCTCGTTGGGAGATCAGGGTTTTGGGGGCTGCAGTCACTCTTCTCCTTGTGTGGCCTCGTGAAAAATCTTTCTCTGGTCCAGACTCTGATGCTTTGGTTTGTTTGGGCTCATTGTGCACAGAATCTTGTGCTAACACTTTTGTACTCAACAACCAAGGTTAGTTCTGAAGAATGACAAATTTTTAAAATCTTTTACTGGTAATTGCTACATACATGGAGGAAGAAATGGCAACCCACTCCAGTGTTCTTGCCTGGAAAATCCCATGGACGGAGGAGCCTGTTAGGCTGCAGTACATGGGGTCGCTAGAGTCGGACACGACTAAGCGACTTCACTTTGACTTTTCACTTTCGTGCATTGGAGGAGAGAATGGCAACCCACTCCAGTGTTCTTGCCTGGAGAATCCCAGGGACGGGGGAGCCTGGTGGGCTGCCGTCTATGGGGTCGCACAGAGTCGGACACGACTGAAGCGACTTAGCAGCAGCAGCTATATACATGAGTCAAGTCACATTTCCTTCAATTCTGAGACATATTTGCAAACCAATATTTTTGGTGAACATATTTCAGGTATCTATATATATATATATTTTTTTAATTCTGAAAAAATGCAAGAATTAATATCTTCCACTGAAACTTTGTTGCCTTGTGGCAAAGAATTTAAATTTCATTCCAGAAGTACTCTCTTTAAAGTTGTAACCTTTACACCACCCTACAGGATTTAATGAAATGCCAGGAGTCATACAAACGAAGATACAATTACTTGACTAATTTACAATGTTCAAGTCCCTGTGAAATGTACTATAGGCTAATTCACTTTGAACGTCATCTAAGAGATATTTACTTCCAGAAGTATCAGAAAACCTGTGTTTATGCAAGTTCAAGGAAAACTTATTAACAAGCTAAAGTGTATGCAAGGTTTTAAATAAGTGCATCTCTTGTAAGTTCATAACTTATATAGGAGATATTTGTCAACAGTATTAATGTAAAGACTATTCATTTTTGTCTAATTTCCTCACAATGAGTCTAAATTATAAAAATTATATAAATGGTTTGCATCTTTATAACATTTAATATTTTCTCTCAGAATGACCTTGTATAACCACTTTTTGATCAAATTAATTTAAATATGTGTAGAGAACCATTTTGTCAACTATCATACCTGGTAAAAGATTTGACAGAAAAATGTATTTTTATAAGTGAGTTCATATGTGTGTGTAGAAAATCACCCACGGGGTTTTTCCAAAGGTGGTATTTATAACCATGCCATTTAGGAGAGAACATGTGGATCTGGATCTGGCTCTATAAAAGTAGAGTCAATAAATTAAATTTAAAAAAAAAGAGAGAAATACTGCTGGTGTCTATTGTATATATTTTTTGCTCATTAATGAGTATATAAATTTATTGTCATCATTGTGACCAATGGATATTTCCTCTTAAACATATCATGATTAATTTAACCAATCTCCTGTTGAAAAACATGTAAATTTTTCCAGCTTTTCACTGGGATAAACTGCTCCAGTATGTCTTTATAATCACACTTTACACACTTCTCATTTTAACTGAAGATAAACTGCTGAAATTGAATTGACAGAATACAGGTCATGAGCCTGAAGTGTCTTTTATATCAAATGGGATATAATATCAACTTATATTATAATATATATATATATCAATATATTTGATATAATATCAAAGTTGACCCTCTGCACTATAATCTATGATAGTGTTCCATGTCATTTATAAAAGAAATGTTGCAGGTAAGTTATATCTCATATGACTCTTTGATTTACTTACTAGCAAGGTCAAATATGTCACATTTACTTATTTGTCTTTGATATGTTTCCTTTTCTAATTAATCTATTTCATTTATATGCTATTTTTCTATTTCACACCTAAACTTTTCATATTGATTTATAAAATCTCTTTATTTGTTAAATATATTAGAGTGATCTTTCACCCATGATACTGGCTATGATGTACTTGCTTTCTTTAGTTTCTTTAACTTTGATCTCTCTGCTTCCATTTTGATTGTAGTTTTTGCTGTCAAATCTACTGCTTTTATTCTTCATATATTTTTATTTCTGATCTTTTGATAATGTCAGCTACAAAGTGGTGCTTGGAAAGGGCCTTTGCCATCTACCTCTGTGAGGACTGAATCCTGTACTTCTGCAGCTGTTGACCTTTGACTCGCCCTGAAGGCAGCTCAGAGTAGAGAATGAATCACTTTGTACTCTAAGGAAACTGGAGAACAGGTCTTGCAATAGTTATTTTCAGGAACTGATTTCAAGATCCCAATCCTTTGTTGTTGTTGTTCGGTCTCTAAGTCCTGTCTAACTCTTTGCAACCCCATGAACTGCAGCACAGCAGGCTTCCCTGTCCTTCACTGTCTCAGAGAGGTGTTGGATATCAGACTCATGTCCATTGGTCAGTGACGCCTTCCAATCAACTCATTCTCTGTTGCTCCTTTCTCCTCTTGCCCTCGATCTTTCCCTGTATCAAAGTCTTTTCCAATGAGCTGGCTCTTTGCATCAGGTGGCCGAAGTATTGGAACTTCAACTTCAGCATATGTTTTTCCAATGAATATTCAGAGTTCTCTTCCTTTAGGATTGACTGATTTGATCTCCTTGCTGTCCAAGGGACTCTCAAGAGTCTTTTCCACTACTCTTCGAAAGCATCAACTCTTTAGCCCTCAGCCTTCTTTATGTATGATCCATACACACTACTGGAAAAACCATAGCCTTGACTATATGGACATTTGTCAGCAAAGTTTGTCTGTTTTTTAACATGCCGTCTTATGTTTGACATACCTTTTTTCCAAGGAGCAAGCATTTTTAATGTCATGGCTGCATTCACCATCCACAGTGATTGTGAAGCCCGAGAAAATAAAATCTGTCACTCTTCCCATTTTCTCCCATCTATTTGCCATGGAGTGATGGGACTGGATGCCATAATCTTAGTTTTTTGAATGCTGAGTTTTAAACCAGTTTTTTCACTCTCCTCTTTGATCTTCATCAAGAGGCTCTTTAGTTTCTCTTCACTTTCTGCCATTAGGGTGGCATCATCTGCACATCTAAGGTTGTTGATATTTCTCCCAGGAATCTTGGTTCCATTTTGTGATTCATCTAGCCCAGCTTTTGCATGATGTATTTTGCATTTAAGTTAAATAAGCAGGGTGGCAATATATAGCCTTGATGTACTCCTTTCCCAATTTTGAACCTGTTTGTTGTTCCATGTTCAGTTCTAATGTTTCTTCTTGACCTGCATACAGGTTTCTCTGGGACAGTTAAGAGGGTATATGCGGAGTCCAACTCCAGCAACCAGGGATTCAACCTGAAGAGTGAACGGTGTTGGCCAATGAGACAGCCTCTCAGTTTTCTATGGACTGCCTGTTTATTCCAAGTTTAAGATTCTCTTTTATATTTTTACAAAAACATTAGGCCAGAGGTTTGACATTTTCAGTTCCCCCTCTCCCAGATTTATTATCTCCATAAATCATTGTTGCTCTTCAAACAGAGTTCCTGCTTCAGGGATTCTCTCGAAATCAGCCTTATCATCTATTATCTACCTCTTCTAATATGTCCTATAGTTAACTTGAGAATACATTGTAACTCATGCTACATTCCTCAGTTTACTACTTATCTTCCTAAATCCTGTTTGCCCCTGACATCCTGAGCTCACTATCTCTTAAAAAGGCTTCCAGCTATAGTGTCTCTAAAAATTCCTAACTTCTATAAGCTATAGTAAAATATGCTAACTTTACAACATTCCTTAAATCTTTAACTTCTAACTAAATTATTTCTAAGCCCTAAATTCAGTAAACTCCTTTGCCATAAACATTCTCCTCACAAATAGGCTCCAGATATCAATCCCTCCCATGGCCTCAAGCTATGGCCTATGTGCTCATCCTGGAACACTCTTTTGTAAAAGTCCTTGAACAAATGTCAATGATTAACTTCACAAATTATTTTCTGAGCCCAACTGCGGAAGGCTTTGTGCTTTCTCATGCTCCTCTCAAGAACAATAAGCACCTTAATATTCCTTTTCAGTCAACTCAGCCGAGGACAGGAAAAGACACATCAGAATTACAAGGCCTAACTCCTTCATCCCGGGATCCATGCCTGCGGAATGAGGAGAGGGGACTGGGGACTGTGCCTCCATTTTGTCAGTAAGGCCTAACGTGGCTCCCGACAGGTATAGAATTCCAAACTCTTTAAGAATTGTCCACACTTTGAATTCTCCAAGTGTCTACAAGAGATGCAATCGTTGCATCTCCTCATATTTAGAAAAGCACTAAATCCTTTCATGATGACATCACCTCCTCATGACTAGCAGACAACTTTTTGTAAAATGAGAATTTGATTACATTGAACTCTTCCTTCACCAAAATCTTGTATATTGACCTTCCCCTACTACCTCTTTGGGGCAGTTTCTCAGAGATATCGCAGGTGTTGTCTCCCAGGCTGCAGTCCTCATTTTGCCCCAAATAAAATTTAACTCACAACCTTCATAGTGTGAGTCTTTTTTAGTGGACACTTAATAACTGTTTTATAGCATAGTAATGTTGCCTACACTTGGCCTCTGTTCACCAGTGCCAAATAAAAACATGGAGACATACATTTGAATGAAGCAGAAAAGAATAGCTTTATTGTTTGCCAAGTAAAGGGGGCTGGCATGGGATAATATCCTCAAGACTGTTTGTCCCACCCTGAGAGGCTAGTGAAGTCTTATAGTGTTCAAGGAGCAGGGTGTGGTCAGCTCACGGATGTTCTGATCAACTGGTGGTGAGATAACTGAGAGCTAGCATCATCAACCCTCTGGCTCCAACTGGTCTGGGCTTACATGCTTGTGCACAGCCTACAGTTAATTTCTCTCACCTGGTGAGGGTTTCAGTACCAGCAAAACATCTCAAAGGACATGTTGTTAGAAGTTAGCTGAAATGGGTCAGAATTTATCTATAGTCCTTAAGGCAGAACTAAAAGTCCTTGACTTTGTTTAGTGGCTAAAATATTACTAATTTGTTTTGCTTGACTATTTTCCTTTCTTCATTTTCTCACTTCTTTGATTACATTTATTCAGATTTTCTACAGGTGGAAGACATGTGTGGGAGTCTATTCTGGGAAGTAAGGCCTCATAGGGCCCTGCTTGGTTACGGTAATAGTAACTAAAATATATCAAACATTTTTTTTTCCTGATAAATGTAGTGTTTTATTTTCCATTTTATTAGTATCCTTTTTTTCACTTTGATTCATATTGAACTCATTTGATGAAATTGAGAAGGAAACATATATCTTTGTTTTACATCCAAGTATATGATAATTGCCCTAGTTTTTCTTTTGAATATTTAATTTTTTTTCTATTAAAATCAGACTTGTGGTTTGTAGATTCTCACTTCTGTTTCTTTGATCTCATTTTTTATTCATGAACTAATGCTACACTAGTCTAATGCTATAGAAGTATATTTTAACATCTTTTTAGGGCTAGGGCTCTCTCATTTCTCTGCTAAAACACAATAAGCTGGGTGAATCGCGTCCATTCATTTTTCTAGTGTATGTTGTCAAAAAGAGTCTACATAATGCTTTATAATTATCATATAGCTAGTAGAAAAATCGGTTAAAATATTAATAAATAGAAGAAAATCAGAAAACTCAGGGCTTACACAAACTTAGAGTAGTTGGATTCATGTCAATTTATATTAATGTAGTCCAGAAAGTAATTCTCCTAAGGAAAATAATCATTTCCTTGTTGCATCAATCTCATGTAATTTGAAGGATAATAAAATGGGGCAATGCATATAAATTGCTTATGAGTGCCTAGTACATGAGTATTCAGCTCCATTCATTAGGCTATGTCTAGTACTATCATCAATATTATTATCCATGTGTGTGTGTAACCACCGTAATATTTTTGCTTAAGCCAGCATGATACTTGTAGAAATCATATAAGATAGATTACATCAAAATATATATTATTTTTCCAATATAATTTGATTCTTAAATATCAACAGCACCTAATAAATATAACTGTTATTTGAACATCTTTGTACACTAGTTTTGACAATTTAGTTACTGCATTGCACCCTTTTCTAAGCCTGGATTGTTGTCCCACTTGATACCTTACCTAATTGCCTTATTTAACTGGTGTCGTGACTTGCATGTGCTAATTCCTCTCACAGAGTCTCATTCCCCTCATTTCTAGATCTGATCACAGGCAGTTGAAAATTTTTCAGATTTTTCTTTTCTCGTAGTTTGATTAGTGACTCAATAAGCAATTACATTATTGTAATTTTTCATCCCTAAAACATTATTTCTCTTAAATAAGTCTGAGGATTACTTATCAAAATTCTTCTTCCCATATTAACAACAATATAATTTAGAATTTGTTTCTTCAAAAAACACAGAAATATATGTGTGTGGTATAGAATATGTCCTGAAAGTGGATAAAAATTATAAGAAGCAGAGAGACTATGTTTTATCCTCTAGACCAGACTTCTAAGCAAAGAAAAAATTATAGCCATTAATAGATAGCCAAAGATATTATAGCCATTAATAACAGAGATAAAATGGAATGACTATGAACTTGGAAGGAATGGGTCAATTTTTCTGTGAAAGCCAGAAACTACAAAAATTCTACTAAATTGGGATAGATAATCTCAACATCTATATTACCATAAAATAAATTGAATGAATAATTTAAAACTCCAAGAAAATAAATCTATAGACCCACTGGAGAATTCTAATAAACATACTTGAAAAAATTAAAATGTATATACAATCTCTTTCAGAAATTATAAAAGGAAATAATTTTTACCAACTCATGTGGGATCAGTATTATACTGATTCCAGAGACAAAGGTAACACAAGAGAAGAAAGCTATAGATTAATATAGAGATAAGAATCTTGAACAATACTCTAGCAAACCAAATCTGGCATCATACAGGAAAAAAAGATTATACACGGTAACCAAGTGAGATTTACTCCCAATATGCAAGGTTGTTTCAACTCTAAAATCAAACAATGCAATAAATTATATCAATAAGTTAAAGAAGAAAAAAACTATGACTATGTCAACTGACACATAAAGGCATACAAAATTCAGTACCCATACATGATTTTAAAAATTTTAGCAGGTTAGAGATAAAAATGCATTACAGCAACTTGATAAATATGTTTTGTTTTGCAAAGCAACTATAACTGTGTATTTTTTTTTTCTTTTAGAGGAACCCTTATTCAATTGAATGAGTCATAGAGGATTTCATGATATTGAAGTTTTTTTTTTTTTAACTTTTTTCAAACTATTTTTTAATTGGAGAAAAATTGCTTTACAATGTTGTATTGGTTTCTGCTGTAAAACAACATGAATAAGCCATAATTATGCATACATGCCCTCCTTTTTGAACCCCCTTCCCCTACCCCATCCCAATCCTCTAAACAGTCATGACATTGGATTCAGTAATGATGATAGAAATTATGTTAAGGTAAATTAGTTTTTAATAATGACTTTTGATGATTTCATGTAATTATCATGGAAGGCTAACACAGTTCCTTTTCACTGATTTCAATCAAAAGACACTTTGCAATAAATTCTGAAACACATATTTATTTACCACCACATTATTTCCTGAAAGTAATTTATCTTTTAGTTCATAAATATATGCCCAAATATTTATGACTGAACTAAATGATAATTGGGATTTCATTTAAAGCAGTTTAGGAGAGTGAGAGTTTAAAGAGATTAAAGGAGGCACAAGATATGAGAATTTATTAGGTTGGTGCAAAAGTAATTGCAGTTTTTGCATTGTTGAAATTTGCCATTTGATACTGGAATACATTCTAAATAAATATGGTTAAGTTGTAGATCATTGTAATGCACATTTTTTACTCTTTTTTTTTTTTTTGCTAATGACATTACTTGCTGTTTATTTTATATTTAGAGTATGGAAATGATGTTAGGCAAAAAGCAAAGTTGAGCGATATTCTTTAAAATGAATTGTAAATCATCAGAGACAACTTGAAACATCAACAATGCATTTAACCCAGGAACATACAGTGCAGTGGTGGTTCAAGAAATTTTGCAAAGGAGATGAGCACCTTGAAGATGAGGAGTGTAGTGGCTGGCCACTGGAAGTTAGCAATGACCAATGAGAGCAATCATCAAAGCTGATCCTCATAGCTACATGAGAAATTGCTGAAGAATTCAGCCAGGACCATTTTATGATCATTTGGTATTTGAAGCAAATTGGAAAGGTGAAAAAGCTTGATAAGTGGATGCCTCATGAGCTGACTGCAAATTAAAAAAAGTCAGCATTTTGAAGTGTCATCTTCTCTTATCCTATGTAACAATAATGAACCATTTCTTAAGTGATTAAAAGTGGATTGTATATGATAACTGGCAACAACCAACTCAGTGGTTAGACTGAAAAGAAGCTCCTAAACACTTCCCAAAGCCAAATTTGCACCAAAAAAAAAAAAGTTCATGGTCACTGTTTGGTGGTCTGCTGCCTGTCTGATCCACTACAGCTTTCTGAATCTGGCCAAAACTGTTTCATCTAAGAAGTATGCTCAGCAAATTGATGAGATACAATGAAAACTGCAAAGCCTGAAGCCAGCATTGGTCAACAGAGTGGGCCCAATTCTTCTCCATGACAACGCCAGATCACACATTGCACAACTCACACTTCAAAAGTTGAATGAATGGGGCTACAAAATTTTGCCTCATCCACCGTATTCACCTGACCTCTTACTAAGCAGTTACTACTTCTTCAAGCATCTTGACACCTTTCTGAAGGGAAAACACTTCCACAACCAGCAGGGTGCAGAAAATGCTTTCCAAGTCTTTGCCAAATCCTGAATCACAAATTTTTATTCTATGAGGATAAGCAAACTTAATTTCTCAGCAAAAATGTTTGATTATATATTTTGATTAATACAAATTCATTTGAGTCTAGTTAAATTGATTTAGAATTCATGGTCCAAAACTAACTGTGCTTGCACCAACATAATAATCGTTGAAGATAGAACATTTGGGTATCTTTATTGTTGTTGTTGTTTGGTTGCCAAGTTGTGTCTGACTCTCTGTGATGCCATGATCTGCAGCACACTGGGGCTCCCTGTCCCTCACTATCTCCCAGAGTTTGTCCAAGTTCATCGTCCATTGAATCAGTGATACCATCCAGCCATCTTATCCTCTGTTGCCTTCTCCTTCTGCCTTCAATCTTTCCCAGCATCAGTGTCTTTTCAAATGAGTCAGCTGTTCCCATCAGATGGCCAAAGTATTGGAGCTTCAGCTTCAGCATCAGTCCTTCCAATGAGTATACAGGACTGATTTCCTTCAGGACTGATTTGTTCGATCTCCCTGCTGTCCAAGGGAGTTTCAAGAATCTTCTCCAACACCACAGTTCAAAAGCATCAATTCTTCAGTGCTCAGCTTTCTTTATAGTCCAACTCTCACATCCATACATGACTACTGGAAAATATGTAGCTTTGACTATACAGACCTTTATTGGCAATGTAATGTCTCTGCTTTTTAATACACTGTATAGATTTGCTATGGCATTCCTTCCAAGCAGCGTCTTTTAATTTCATGACTGCAGTTACCATCTGCAGTGATTTTGGAGTCTAAGAAAATAAAGTCTGTCACTGTTTCCATTGTTTCCCCATCTATTTTTCAGGGAGTGATGGGACAGGATGCCACGATCTTAGTTTTTTGAATGCTGAATTTTAAGCCAGGTTTTTCACTCTTCTCTTTACCTTCATCAAGAGATGCTTTAGTTCCTCTTGACTTTCTGCCATTACAGCTGTATCATCTGCATATCTGAGGTTGTTGATATGTCTCTTGGCAATCTGAATGCCAGCTTGTGATTCATCTAGCCCAACATTTTCTCTGCCTTTTCTAAATTCAGTAAATAAGCAGGATGATAATATACAGCCTTGACATACTTTTTTTTCCCAATTTGGAAACAGTCCATTGTTCCATGTCCAATTCTGTTGCTTCTTGACCTGCATACATGTTTCTCAAGAGGCAGGTCAGGTGGTCTGGTATTCTCATCTCTTGAATAATATTCCACAGTTTCACAGTTTGTTGTGATCCAGGCAGTCAAAGGCTTTGGCATAGTCAATGAAGCAGAGGTAGATGTTTTTCTGCAACTCTCTTGCTTTTTTGATGATCCAACAGATGTTGGCAATTTGATCTCTGGTTCCTCTGCCTTTTCTAAATCCAGTAAATTCTAAATTCTTGTCCACAGTAGTAGACATAATAGTCATCTGAATTGAATTTACCCATTTCTGTACATTTTAGTTCACTGATTCTCAAGATGTTGATGTTCACTCTGTTCATGTCCTGTTTGACCATGTCCAATTTACCTTGATTCATGGACCTAACATTCCAGGTTCCTATGCAATACTGTTCTTTACAGCATTTGATTTTATTTTCATCACACATTCACAACTGAGTGCTTTTTCTGCTTTTGCCCAGCTGCTTCATTCTTTGTGAAGCTATTAGTAGTTGCCCTCTGCTCTTCTCTAGTAGCATATTGGACACCTTCCAAAAAGGGGGTGGGGGGTTGTCTTTCAGTGTTATATCTTTTTGTCTTTTTATACAGTTCATGGGGATCTCATGGAAAGACTACTGGAGTGGTTTACATTCCCTCTTCCAGTGGATCATATTTTGTCAGAACTTTCCAAAATGACCTGTCTATTTTGGTTGGCCCTGCACAGCATAACTCATAGCTTCATTGAGTTGCACAAGCCTCTTAACCAAGACAAGGCAGTGATCTATGAAGTATTTGGGTATCCTACATTAATTTATATATTTATCTATATTTAAATTTCTATAGCAAACTATTTAGATATTATAGATACAAATAAAGTATTTTGCATCATGTTAAGACATAATGAACAGGGCTAAAAAGAAAGAATGAAGTCATATCATAAAAATTAATATATTAACTTGACCTTGAAAACAGTAAGAATTTCATATGTTTGCATAAGTCATAATGGATAAAATGATGAACAGCTGTATTTCATATAAATAAAGACAATGTGGTAGTAATGTAGAAATGAAGAGAGGATCGGTATTACCTTATTCTTCTAAAATAGCTTTTCTATTCATTCATTCATTCAATTTACTTAAAACATAAAATTTCACCTATTTCTCCCATTAGTCCCACCACCTTCCTCTGGCAATCATCAACCTGTCTTCGGAGTCAATGAGCTTGGTTTTATATTTATTTATCTTTAGATTCCACATATAAAACATATCATACAGTATTTATCTTTCTCTACATGACTTATTTTACTTCATATAATGCCCTCTAGGTTCATCCATGTTGTCATAAAATGTAAGATTTCATTCTTTTCTATGGCTGAAAGATATTCCTTGATATTCCTTTATATCTATATATAGATATACTTTTTATTAATTCACTCATGAATGGACAATTTTTTATATTTACATTGAATGGGGAAATATGTACTTTTTTTTGAGTTAGTGGTTTTCTTTCCTGTGGATTAATAACCAGAAGTTCCACTTCTGGTTCATATTAGTTCTAGTTTTAATTTTGGAGGGAAACTCTGTACTGTTTTCCATAGAGGCTGCACCAGTTTACATTCTCACTAACAGTGCATAAGTGTTTCCTTTTCTCCAAATACTTGCCAACACTTTTTATTTCCTGTCTTTTATAATACCATTCTGACAGGTGTGAGTAACATCTCATTGTGGTTTGATTTGCATTTCCCTCATAATCAGTGATGTTCAGTAAGTTTTTATGTTTCTATTGGTGATCTGTATGTTGTCTTTGGAAAAATGTCTATTCAGATTTTCTGCCAGTTTTTAAATAAAATTACTTAGTTTGCTTTTGAATTATATGAGTTCTTTATATATTTTGGAGATTAGCCCCTTATCATATATATCATTGCAAATATTTTCTCTCAGTTAGTTGGCTGTCTTTTCATTTTCATTATGGTTTCCTTTGCGTGCATAAGCTTTTGGGTTTAGTGAGGTACTACTTATTTATATGTGCTTTTGTTGATTTTGCTTTTGGTTTCAGAATCAAGAAATCATAGTCAAGATAAATGTCAAAGAGTTTACCACATATATTTTCTTCTAGATGTTTCATGGTTTCAGGTCTTACATCCAAGTTGTTAATCCATTTTGAGTTAATTTTTCTTTATGGTATAAGATTTCCTCATTATATTCTTGGCTCCCTTGTGATAAATTAATTGACCATATATGCATGGGCTTATTTCTGGGTTTTTTATTATATTCCATTGATTTATGTGTCTGTTTTTATGTCAGTAATATATTGTTTTAATTAATTTATCTTCATGATATAGTTTGAATTCAGAGAATATAAGGCCTCCAGCATTATTCTTTCTCAAGGCTGCTTCAGCTATTCATGGTCTTTTTCAGTTCTATACAGATTTTAGGTTTGTGTGTTTACTTCTGTGAAAAATGCCATTGGAATTTTTATAGGTTGCATTGAGTCTGTATATTGCTTTGGGTACTATGGACATTTAACAATATTTATTCTTCTAATTCATGAGGAATATCTTTTCATTTATTTGTGCCTCTTCAGTTTATTTACTTAATATCCCACAGTTTTCAATATCAATCTACTGGTCTTTCAGCTCTTTAGTTAAACATATTTCTAGGTGTTTGTTTTTTTTTTGATGCAGTTATAAATGGTATTATTTTGGTAACTTTTCTTTCTGATAGTTCATTATTAGTGTATAGAAATGCAACTCACTTTTGCATATTAATTTTGTTTCCTGTAATTTTACTGACAATTATTAGTTTTAACAGTTTTGATGGAGTCTCTAGTGTTGTCCATACATAGTATCATGTCATCAGCAAATAGTGACAGTTTTACTTCTTCCTTTCTAATTTGAAACCCTTTTCTTTCTTTCTTGTGACTAATTGCTCTGGATAGGACTTTCAACACTATACTGAATAAAAGTGGTGATAGTGAGCGTTCTTATATTCTTCTTAATCTTAAAAAGAAAGCTTTCAGTTTTCATTGTTGAGTGTGATGTTAGCTGTTAGCATGTCTTAAACGGCCTTTTATATTTTGAGGTGCTTTCCTTTTATACCCACTTTATTGAGAGTATTGATCTCAAAATATTGATTGTCAAATGTTTTTTTCAAACTTTATTTAGATGATAATATGATTATTTTCCTTTGTTTTGTTAATGTGATATGACACACTGATTGGTTTGCAAACTTTGCTTCCCTAGAGTAAATTCTACTTGATCATGGTGTTTGATCTTCTTAGCATATTGCTGAATTTCTTTTGCTATAATTTTCTGAAGATTTTTGCCTCTATGTTCATCAGGGATATTTGCCTGTAATTTTCTTTTCTTGTGGCATTCTTGTCTGGCTAGTATCATTTTTTAGAGATTAAAAACTAAATATATTTCCCATATATTGGGAACAGGAGAAAGCTGGCCACTCTCTCCTTAATCACCATAGGTTGGGAAGGTCTAGACACTGAAATGAGGAAAGAAAAATAAATTTTAACAATAGAATTTGGAAAAGAAGAAATGCAACTATATATGCAGATATAAATATTTACATAGAGTATAACAACTATCCTACCTGACAAAAAAACAGGAAGCCTAGCAAAATGAAGTTAGTTCAGTTGGTTGCAGTATACAAGATCAAAACAAAATCGATCAATTTATGTATACCAACACTAACACACAGAAACTGAAATTAAAGATATAATAAATAACGCACCAAAATATAAAATGCCTAATCATACATTTAATAGCCCATATATAAAATCTGTATACTGATAATTACAAAAGGCTAATGAAAGAAATCAAAGATATAAATAAATGGAGAGACATACAGTGTTCTTGGACTGGAAGGCTGAACATAGGAAAGATGTCAAATTGGTCTAGGGATTTAATACAATTCTTATCAATATTCTAACAAAGACTGTTATAGACTTAGACAAGCCTATCCTAGAATAATTGTAATAGTCTTTACCTTGCCAAAACAAAATAAATAAATAAATAAAGGAGGAGGGGAGAACTTACCATACATAATTTTCAGTTTAGTTCAGTCGTTCAGTCTTGTCCGACTCTTTGCGACCCCATGAATCGCAGCACGCCAGGCCTCCCTGTACATCACAAACTCCTGGAGTTCACTCAGACTCACGTCCATCGAGTCAGTGATGCCATCCAGCCATCTCATCCTCTGTCGTCCCCTTCTCCTCCTGCCCCCAATTCCTCCAAGCATCAGAGTCTTTTCCAGTGAGTCAACTCTTCGCATGAGGTGGCCAAAGTATTGGAGCTTCAGCTTTAGCATCATTCCTTCCAAAGAAATCCCAGGGCTGATCTCCTTCAGAATTGACTGGTTGGATCTCCTTGCAGTCCAGGGGACTCTCAAGAGTCTTCTCCAACATCACAGTTCAAAAGCATCAATTCTTCAGTGCTCAGCCTTCTTCACAGTCCAACTCTCACATCCATACATGACCACAGGAAAAACCATAGCCTTGACTAGCCAGACCTTTACTTATTATATAGCTACAGTAGAAAAGCCCATGTGGTACTATTAGAGAACTAGAAGCACAGATCAATGGAATATAATAGATTATCTGGAAATACTTCCAAACAAACATGCTCAAATGATCTTTGAAAAGAAAAGAGGCAAAAGCAATTCAACAGAAGAAAGAGAATAGTCATTTCAAACAACAACAAGAAAGTTGGACACTCAGAATTAAAAAACAAACAGAACCTCAGTCTGAATCTCACACCTTATACAAAAATTAATACAAAAGACATCTGGAACTTAAATGTAAAATGCAAAAGTATAAAAATTTTAGGGAAAAAAAAACAGGAGAAAACCTTTGAGATCTAGGCCTATGACAAGCATTCTTATCGATACCAAAAGCATGATCTATAAAAGAAAAAACTGATGAATTGAAATAAAATGGTCATTTGTCTACATGTAATAAAATAAAGCTTATTATTGTCTTCTTAAAAGAATAAAGCAAAAACAAAATTAAAAAATCAGCAAACCAGAGAGCTGGAGAAATAGCCTCTGCTATTGTCACCGTCATAGAGGGGGCCTGTCAGCTGCCCAAGGGTCACTGCACCTGCCAGCTTCATTGACAGGTGGACCCAGTTTAGGCCAGAGCAAACGCACCACCACTCATCTTAATCCTGTCAGGTCCCTGAGGGCAAAGAGCATTTGACCAACAGCACTGGCTTTTCTGTAAAACATTGTTTTCTTAAAAAACTGAGGCCGGTGTCTTTGAGAGCCACATTAGAATCCCACAGATTAGCTGCAGAATACGTGTTTCTCTTACCTTACTGCAGCAGATTAACATGGTTTGTAAAATGAAAACTAAAAGTGTTAGTTGCTCAGGAGTGTCCAATTCTTTGAGACCCCATGGATTGTAGCCCACCAGGCTCCTTTGCCCATGGGATTCTCCAGACAAGAACACTGTAGTGGGTAGCCACTCCCTCCTCCCGAGGATCTTCCTGATCCAGGAATCAAACCCACTTCTCCTGTGGCTCCTTCATTGCAAGCAGATTCTCTACCATGTAAGCCACCAGGGAAGCCCAATATGGTTTGTGAAAGTTGATACAAAAAGGATTAAAAGACTAGCTTCAACTAGGAGAAGATATGTGCAAATCACATACTTGATAAAGCACTGGTACTTCAACTATATTAAAACTCAACAGTTAAGAAAAAATCCAATTCAAAAGTAAACAATAAAATGTGAGCAATATTTCACTAAAAAGGAGATACAAGTGGCAAATGAGCACATGAAAAGATTTTCAACATCAGTAGCTATCAGGTAAATGCAAACAAATCCACAGTAAGGCATCACTATCAGAATGGTTAAAAATGTAGGGAATGCCCCAAATATCAGAAAGGATGTGGAGAATGTGAATAGCTTAAATATAAATATTGGGAATGTAAAGTGCCACAGTCAATGTGGGAAACAGTCTGAAAATTTCTTATAAAATTAAAACTGAAATTCCCATATGATTCATAAATTGTACTCCTGAGTATTCATGCCAGAGACATGAAAATATGTTCACACAAAATCCTATACACCAATGCACACAGCAGCTTTATTTATAATTGCAAAACTGAAAAAAAGTTCAGATGTCTTTCAGTGGGTAAATATGCTGGTGTTTAGGCAAATTGTTGTGTATATATAGTACGGAATATTACTGTAAAATAAAAACAAAAGAAATTCACATACACAACACCTTGGGTGAATCCTGAGACAGTATGAAAGAAGGAAACACAAATTACATAATGTGGAATTCTACTTAAATAATATTTTTGCAATGGCACAGTCTGATAAATGAAGAATAGAGCAGTAGATTTCAGCAGGTAGGGACAGGGAGAGGGTTAGGGTTCAGTGTGGTTATAAAAGAGCAACATAAGGGATCCTTTTGACAATGGAACTTCTTGGTATCTTGATGTGACTGTGGGTATACGGAACTAGATATATGATAAATTTGTAAAAGACTTACACACATATACATAGAAAGAAAAGTGAATACAGGTAGAAAGGAAAAGCTTGAATATGGTCAATAGAATGCATCAATGTCAATATCTTGTTTGTGTTATATACACACACACATATATTTTGTTCAGTCACTAAGTTGTGTCCAGCTCTTTCTAACCTCATGGATTGCAGCATGCCAGGCTTCCCTATCCTTCACTATCTCTCAGAGATAGTTTCAAAAATCAACATCTATTTGTTAGATGCCAGAAATTATAAATTTCTTTACAAAGTTATCCAAGTAAAAATGCAAATGAGTTGTTTGGCCAACTCTATATGTGTGTGTGTGTGTGTGTATACATGTATACACACACACACACACACACATATATATATACATATATATATATGTATATGTATACCTGCTTTGAAACTCAATTTGTGGAATTTCTTCTCTCATTATAATCCTAGAAGTACACAAATTTTGACCATTATGGACTATAGAAAAGTAAACAAATGGGTGTTCTTTGGTGCCACCTATTTTAGTTATAGTAAAATTTCCTAAAAAAAACAAGCAATCATCTTTATTAAACAAGATTCTTTTCTATGCAGTAGTTTAAAAAAAAAAAAAAACTCCTTTAAAAGAAAAGACTCATTCTGGATTGAAAGGTAAGGAGAGAGACGTTTAGATTTTTCATCGAAGTTATATAGCCCTACATGTTTTCCCATGTGCTCTAAGACACTTTCTAAACCTCCAAGTATTTTATGTAAGTTAGATATGTGCTGACCTGGTTGCTCTAAGTGTATTTGAGAACATAAAAAATAGAAAGTGAGAACATCATAGTGCAATGGTCAGAAAGAGAGAATGCCTTTAAAATTTCTAATTAAAAACTATTTTTCTATTACACGCTCAGGGCCAATGTATGGACTGAAAGTTTGTTTTCCTCCTCAAATTCATATGTTAAAGCCCTAATCCTCAATATGATGGTAGTTGGAGGTGGGGCTTTTGGGAGATGGGATCCTCAAAATAAGATTAAGCCCTTGTAAGAAGAGACAGGAAAATGTTCTCTCTCCCACCCTCCCTCTCCATCTCCTTCCCCCAAGAGTCCCTCTCACTCCTACTCTTTCTCTCTGTGTCTCTCTCTGTCTCTAGTACATTCACCAAGGAACAGCCATGTGAGAAGGTAAGAAGATGGCCACCTACAGACCAGGAAAAAGGTCCTCAAAAGATATCAAGTTGGCTGGCACACTGATCTTGGGTTCTTTGTCTTCTAGAACTGTGAGAAATGAATATTTATTGCTTAATCCACTTGGTCCATTAAATCTGTTATAACCTGAAGGAATAAGCCAATATAGTTCAGATAGCCATGTTTCAAAGAGTCCAGTCCTACAGTTTGCTGAATTTAAAAACTCTGGCCCAAGAGTTGTGAAGGATATTTCCTGATTAGTAATTTAGGACACAAAGAATATTGCTCAAATCAACTCCTCACAAATTTCCTTTCTGAGGTGGCACTACTTTCACATTTGGCTTCTCGAGAGAAGGTTCCTACTGTGGGAGAATTTGGTTGGATGTCTCATAATGATGGGAACTCATAGTTGGCACATTATTTATTTGGCACCTTCCAAAATGAACTATGGATGGAGGTTCGTGACATTGTACAGGAGACAGGGATCAAGACCATCCCCATGGAAAAGAAATGCTAAAAAGCAAAATGGCTGTCTGAGGAGGCCTTACAAATAGCTGTGAAAAGAAGAGAAGTGAAAAGCAAAGGAAAAAAGGAAAAATATAAGCAGAATGCAGAGCTCCAAAGAATAGCAAGGAGAAATAAGAAAGCCTTCCTCAACGATCAGTGCAAAGAAATAGAGGAAAACAATAGAATGGAAAAGACTAGAGATCTCTTCAAGAAAATTAGAGATACCAAGGGGATATTTCATGCAAAGATGGGCTCAATAAAGCACAGAAATAGTATGGACCTAAGAGAAGCAGAGATATTAAGAAGATGTGGTAAGACTACACAGACGAACTGTACAAAAAAAATCTTCATGACCCATATGATCATGATGGTGTGATCATTCACCTAGAGCCAGACATCCTGGAATGTGAACTGAAGTGGGCCTTAGGAAGTATCACTACAAACAAAGCTAGTGGAGGTGATGAAATTCCAGTTGAGCTATTTCAAATCCTAAAAGATGATACTGTGAAAGTGTTGCACTCAATATGCCAACAACCTGGAAAACTCAGCAGTGGCCACAGGACTGGAAAAGGTCAGTTTTCATTCCAATCCCAAAGAATGGCAATGCCAAACAATGTTCAAACTACTCCACAATTACACTCATCTTACACTGGCAACCCACCCCAGTATTCTTGCCTGGAGAATCCCAGGGACAGAGCAGCCTGGTGGGCTGCCATCTATGGGGTCACACAGAGTCGGACAGGACTGAAGCGACTTAGCAGCAGCACATGCTAGTAAAGCAATGCTCAAAATTCTCCAAGCTAGGCTTCAGCAATACATGAACCATGAAATTCCAGATGTTCAAGCTGGTTTTAGAAAAGGCAGAGGAACCAGAGATCAAACTGCCAACATCCACTGGATCACCGAAAAAGCAAGCATTCCAGAAAAACATATATTTCTGCTTTATTGACTATGCCAAAGCCTTTGACTGTGTGGGTCACAATAAACTGTGGGAAATTCTGAAAGAGATGGGAATATCAGACCACCTGACCTGTCTCTTGAGAAATCTGTATGCAGGTCAGGAAGCAATAGTTAGAACTGGACATGGAACAGCAGACTGGTTCCAAATAGGAAAAGCAGTACAGCAAGGCAGTATCTTGTCACCCTACTTATTTAACTTCTATGCAGAGTACATCATGAGACACGTTGGGCTGGAGGAAGCACAAGCTGGAATCAAGATTGCCAAGAGAAATATCAATAACCTCAGATATGCAGATGACATCACCCTTATGGCAGAAAGTGAAGAGGAACTAGAAAGCCTCTTGATGAAAGTGAAAGAGGAGAGTGAAAAGGTTGGCTTAAAGCTCAACATTCAGAAAACAAAGATCATGGCATCCGGTCCCATCACTTCATGGGAAATAGCTGGGGAAACAGTGAAAACAGTGACTGGCTA
>NW_011495026.1:10379746-10399632 GCF_000754665.1 Bison bison bison | reverse complement strand
GGGGGGGGGGGCTCCAAAATCACTGCAGATGTTGACTGTAGCTATGAAATTAAAAGACGCTTACTCCTTGGAAGGAAAGTTATGACCAACCTAGATGCATATTAAAAAGCAGAGACATTATTTTGCCAACAAATGTCCATCTAGTCAAGGCTATGGTTTTTCCAGTAGTCATGTATGGATGTGAGAGTTGGACTGTAAAGAAAGCTGAGCGCCAAAGAATTGATACTTTTGAACTGTGGTGTTGGAGAAGACTCTTGAGAGTCCCTTGGACAAGAGGGAGATCCAACCAGTCCACCCTAAAGGAGATAAGTCCTGAATGTTCATTGGAAAGACTGATGTTGAAACTCCAATATTTTGGCCACCTGATGCAAAGAGCTGACTCATTTGAAAAGACTCTGATGCCTGGAATGATTGAAGGCAGGAGAAGAAGGGGATGACAGAGGATGAGACGGCTAGATGGCATCACTGAATCAGTGGACATGAGTTCAGGTAAACTCTGAGAGTTGGTGATGCACAGGGAGGCCTGGCATGCTTTGGTCCATGGGGTCTCAAAGAGTCAGACACAACTAAGTGACTGGACTGAACTGAACTGAAAATGCCCCAAGCACCAAAAGGATTACAGGTATTTTCCACTCTATATGGGGAATAGATATGAAGGTTATTTTACAGTCTGAAAGCATTAGATTGTACTATATTTGTGGGGAAAGGAGTCAATAAGAGAAATGTGAATTCTCAAGTGGTCTGTTATTCACTTGTTTGGTTGACAAACACTTAGACTTCATGGTGGCCTATACTAAATATAATCTGGATTCTAAAAATTAATTGCATTATATAATGGGAACAATTAAAGGAGATTTAAATGTTAGAGGAGCTGTATCATGTGACTCTTCTTCCATCCTACCCTACCTCTTCCCAAGAGTATTATAGCATACTTTTTTGAAAACTGTATTAGTGAGGAGAGTAGTAATATAAGAAAACTTTCTTTTAGTAGTTGTACCTAAAGATACACGTTGGTGATTATGCACTGAATACAGTTTCCTGATTTGAATGAAAATGATAAGATTCTCAAGTGGCAGATCATTAGAGCCTTTCTATTTTCCAGATGTGAACTACGGACACTGAGGACCCTTGGAGGGAAGTGGAGTCTGCATATTCTTAAGCGAAGACCATGGTCTCAAATCTCATGTTTACATTATGGTATATTAATAAATTGACTTGAAGTTTGAATCTGACTCTTGGTTGAAACAGTGGGACCCCAAATCCTTAGAATTGTTAACCTTTAACTTCTGAGGATGCAGTTGGAGTCGATATTTGAAGACAGTATAGAATCTATTTATTGGTTCTATGATCCATTGCATAAACGTTTTGGTTTAAAGGGCCAAGAAGATGTATTACATGTTACCTACTATAAGAAAAAGCAGTGTCACCCTGGGGCAATCAAATGCTAGAACTACATCAAAGATGTGAAAGGTTTACAGGTGATTAGCCTTTTAAGATCACCATTTAGCCTATCTGTTTGGACTGAAAAAGATGGATAGAGTGGATGATTATAAACTTAATAAAATTTCAAATTGCAAAATTTGTCAACTATGCTCCCTTTATTGGAGAAGAAAATATATACCTTAACACTTGCTAGGCAGTCATCTATTGGAAATCACTCTGCTGTTGTAGCCACGCATTCTGGGAAACAAACTCACTCAGAAGAACAATGCAGATAGTGGAGTGCAGTTTATTACACTGGTGGGCCCAAGGCAGAATCTCCTCTTAGCCAAGGACCCCGACCAGTTTTTGTGAAAACCTTATATACCCTAAGTGTACATTGTCAAACCCACTTCCCCAAATTCTCTGAAACTAGTCTGAATAAAGGAAAAGAAAGATACGATTAAAGTTCACTCTTGATTCATATGCCTTAAACATGTGATTTGTATGCCTTAAGTGTCAGACTTTATTTTGGGGGGCTCCAAAATCACTGCAGATGGTGACTGCAGCCATGAAATTAAAAGACGCTTACTCCTTGGAAGAAAAGTTATGGCCGACCTAGATAGCATATTGAAAAGCAGAGACATTGCATTGCCTACAAAGGTCCGTCTAGTCAAGGCTATGGTTTTTCCAGTGGTCATGTATGGATGTGAGAGTTGGACTGTGAAGAAGGCTGAGTGCCAAAGAATTGATGCTTTTGAACTGTGGTGTTGGAGAAGATTCTTGAGTGTCCCTTGGACTGCAAGGGGATCCAACCAGTCCATTCTAAAGGAGATCAGTCCTGGGATTTCTTTGGAAGGAATGATGCTAAAGCTGAAACTCCAGTACTTTGGCCACCTCATGTGAAGAGTTGACTCATTGGAAAAGACTCTGATGCTGGGAGGGATGGGGGCAGGAGGAGAAGGGGATGACAGAGGATGAGATGGCTGGATGGCATCACTGCCTTGATGGACGTGAATTTGAGTGAACTCCGGGAGATGGTGATGGACAGGGAGGCCTGGCGTGCTGCAATTCATGGGGTCACAAAGACTCAGACACAACTGAGTGACTGAACTGAATTGAAGCCTAGGTAGTTAACAGTGAACAATTATCAATAGGCCTGTGGTCATATCCCAATAAGCATAATAGAATTTATGATTCTATTTGGTTACACAGATAATTAGGGTATTCTTTTAGACGAAGGAGAGTCTAGGTATGAGCCCTGGGACTCTTCCATCCTGGGAGTCTGGTTCTTCCAGTTGATAAGTCATTTCCATAGATACTGGGCATATATCTCAAAGTCCACAGTCCGACCCAAGATGGAGTCCTGCTTTCAAGATGGAGCCTGTTCTGTCTGTTTCCTCCTTCACCACAACAAACAAAAGGCTGATTTCTCTTGGAAAGAATAGCAATGCACATTCTTCATCGTGTCTCAAGGATATGCCAGTTCTCTATATGTGTCTCACTATTCAGTCAGAGTAGACACTAATTCTCATCCATCTACAAGACTTCCCACTGCCCATTAAACAGAGTATGTACCTAAACACGGCTGGACTGCACAGTAACATCACTGATCATAAAGCAGAAGTATGGGGAGAAGGAGGATTTTCACACAGGTCCAAAGTATCACATCTGTTGCATGCATTCCCAGGGTACCTATTCCCCCTCATCACTTTGCTTCCTTTGTTTCATTTCTAGGGTCTTGTGAAGAAATTATGTACCTGTTGTGACTGAGGAAGAGTAAAACTGGTGATAATTGCAACTGACTGCATAATATGTTGTCAACAGGCAGAAAGGAAGACTCAGACCTGTGCAGTGGTGGTTTGAAGGGAAGTGGAGAAGATATATTATTACAGGGAATTTAGCTGCATTTCATTGTCTATTTTGTTTGAGAAGGTGAACACCTAAAGTATTTTTAGACACTAAACTCCATTCCTATTGGAGACTTTCCAAAATATATTAATGTGATCATCTCATCCTCAAGAAGTATACTAGGAAATGATATTAAATATGGCCAATTTATTGAGTTGATACTATAGAGTGTATCAAAGGCAAAAAGTTAAAGGTAATATTATACTAGTAATGAAAATTTTGTTCTACTTACTTTTTATTATATTTACAGCAGCTTTTTCAAATTTTATATTTACTGAAATAAGATCATGGCATCTGGTCCAATCACTTCACAGCAAATAGAGGGGGAAAACATGGAAAGAGTGACAGATTTTATTTTCTTGGGCTCCAAAATCATTGTGGACCATTGTTAGGGAAATTAAATAGTCTTGTTTAGGCTTCAGAGACAGAGCAGAGCAGACCTCTGACCTTGCTTCTGACCTACCTAGACACTGCTCTGGATGTCAGCCGCACCTGCTGTGAGTGTCTGAAGAGAAACACAGTAGACAGATAGGAAGCCGATCTTGGAATTTAAGTTCCTGGAGGAGGTCTGGACAACCAATCCCCACACTTCGCAACATTCCAAAATCTGCAGAACAAAGCAAACAGCATTGTAAAAATTAACATTATACCAGAGCTGCAGTTTTGCTCACAGATTGATGATAATATCAGTTTGTTTCCTAGGATTATAAATGGGAACACTGAACTGCAGTCTGAAATCTCACCCATGCAGCTGACATGCTGCCTGGGGCCTTTTCCCAGTTAGGAATCCATATGTGCTGTGACAAGGGACGTCCCAGCACTATTTAAGTCTGGATGCTGGTCAAAACCCAATTTGGTGATGTATCCTCTGCTGTTTCTATTTCTCTTTTCTTTTAATGTTAGTATATTGAAAGTAAACTAGATAATTCTCTAATAAATATTTGTATTATTTATTTGTATATAGCAAGTGGCTTATTTTGTTAACAAATTCTTTGAACCTGAGATGAAAGTGAAAATTTTCAGCAAAACAACCATGACTGCAGTCATAAAATTAAAAAATGCTTACTCCTTAGAAGGAAAGCTAAGACAAACCTAGACAGCATATTCAAAAGCAGAGGCATCACTTTCCAAATATATATCCACATAGTCGAAGCTATGGTTTTTCCAGTAGTCATATATGGATGTGAGAGTTGGACCATAAAGCAGGCTGAGGGCCAAAGAATTGATGCTTTTGAATTGTGGTGCTGGAGAAGACTCCTGAGAATCCTTTGGACTGCAAAGAGATCAAACCAGTCAATTTTAGAGGAAATAAATCCTGAATATTCATTGAAAGGACAGATGCTGAAGTTGAAGCTCCAGTACTTTGGCCACCTGATGTAAAGAGCCAACTCATTGGAAAAGGCCCTGATGCTGGGAGAGAATAAAGACAAAACAAGAAGGAGGCAGCAGAGGATGAGATGGTTAGATAGCATCACCAAGTCAACGGACATGAATCTGAACAACTCCAGGAGATAATGGAGCTATCTGCCAGGAGCCTAGCATGCTACAGTCCATGGAGTTGCAAAGAGTTGGACATGATTTAGAAATTGAACAACAGCACCATTTCAACATTACTGAAAAAAAATTTTAAGTGTTTAATTTTAGCAATTTTATTTAGCCTATATGTGAAAAGAATGCCATTTTTCTTTACTCACCTTACTGAAGAAATTGAAACATATTAAATGTTTTTAAACCTTAACTTTTTAAATATTTGATGTTACTTACAGTGTGATACACAAGAGTAAAATAAAACTGGATAGTGCAAGTTGAGGAAGTTGATGAAGGCATAATTTTACCTGATTATAATACTGTGGGTTGAAAGGTTTAGCAGAGAACAATTGCTTTTAAGGTGATCCAATATAGAAAAAAAAAAAATACACTAGTTCATTATTTAATATCATTCACTCGTTCAATATTGGCTACAATTTTTAGAATTTTATACTGAAACACTCCTTCAGTTTGCAGTGTGACAAACAGAATTACTTGTCCTTATTAAACCTGGGTTGTTAAGACAGAATTATTCATAGAACATTATTATAAGACACCTCAGGGGCATCTCTGACACACAAGCAATAGGATAAACTGAATTTGCTTGCTTCTGGCTTCTTTGCTATGTTCCCATAGAAGCAAATAAACTTTGCAATCACTCTGTTTTCAGAATTTATTCAGCCTATTTTCATAAGTCACTTGTAAGGTGCCAGATATTTTTAAACTCATGGAGGAAAATCTTTTCATTGGCTTTCTGAAAGCCCAAAAGGAAGGCAATCTTTTTGTGCTCTGAATGATACTTGTTTCATTCTTTTCACACAACTCTTTTCTCACACTAACAATGAGCAAGAAGTGAGGACTAAACAGATTTCAATCACTGACACTTATTACAAAAGCATCACACTCAGGTTCTACCTTTGGTAAAATCATACCTTAAGCTGAAACAAAGAGGAACACAAATCCCTGAGAGAAGTCATGGTGAGAGAATTTCCTTCCTGAGGCCAATCTGTTTCCACCTCCATTTAGCTTCATGGCCCAGTCAAATACTTTATCCTGTCCACCTTAATCTCCTCTTCATAAACTAGGAGAATAATAGTCCCTGCTTCAAGAGGTTGTTTCAAAGGTTGAATGAGATAATATATATTAACAACATGAGGCAGAGGTCAATAAGTATTAGAAATTAGATTTTTAAACACATTTTGTAGAACAGGATATAAAGGAAAAAATTATCTTTGAAAGAAATAGTAAATCCACTAGCATGCTACCTAGGAATCCTAATACTGATACAATAAACTGCCACCTTCTTAATGAAAAGGATCTTCTGAAAAAGCTAATGTTTTATTGTGAATAAGCATATTTGGTTAAAAATATGCTGAATTTTTCATGATACATGAGACTGTTGATATTTTATTAAAATTTAAATATATCACAGTTCTGTAATAATATGTACAGCATTTGTTGATTATTAATTAAACTTTGTAAACTGAAAAAGTCTGGGCATTATTGTGCAAATGATTTTTAAAAAGGAAAATTAAATATTGGAGAATACACATTTCATGGTCCTCAAGATTATGCCAAAATTAACAAAATATCACTACCTTAAATAAAGCCGGATTTAGTTGACATTTGTTTTTTGTGCTTGGTTTCCATGTCTTACTTTTCTTCCCAGCTGGAATATATGTACCAAAACTGGAAGTGAAACAGATATATTGCAGCCATGAACACAGTTACATCTCCAGACAGAGTTTAAAGGATTGATGATATCATGAGGTATTATACTAATTTCAGTTCAGTTCAGTTCAGTCCAGTCGCTCAGTCGTGTCAGACTCTTTGCGACCCCATGAATCGTAGCACACCAGGCCTCCCTGTCCATCACCAGCTCCCAGAGTTCACCCAGACTCAACGTCCATCAAGTCAGTGATGCCATCCAGCCATCTCATCCTCTGTCGTCCCCTTCTCCTCCTGCCCCCAATCCCTCCCAGCATCAGAGTCTTTTCCAATGAGTCAACTCTTTGCATGAGGTGGCCAAAGTACCGGAGTTTCAGCTTTAGCATCATTCCTCTCAAGAGTCTTCTCCAACACTACAGTTCAAAAGCATCAATTCTTCGGCGCTCAGCTTTCTTCACAGTCCAACTCTCACATCCATACACGACCACAGGAAAAACCATAGCCTTGACTAGACGAACCTTTGTTGGCAAAGTAACGTCTCTGCTTTTGAATATGCTATCTAGGTTAGTCGTAACTTTCCTTCCAAGGAGTAAGCGTCTTTTAATTTCATGGCTGCAGTCACCATCTGCAGTGATTTTGGAGCCCCAAAAAATAGTCTGACAGTGTTTCCACTGTTTCCCAATCTATTTCCCATGAAGTGATGGGACCAGATCTCTGCCTAATTCTGAATCCACTTTACATTAAAGTAAAAAGGGAATATTTAAGTGTTTAAACTATTATGATGAAGTTTTCTGATGTAAACAAATTGTATCTTGTTTTCTTTTTTTCAAATATTAATAACTATTTCTTCCCCTCTTTTCTATAAGGGTCAATCTAATATGTTTAGTGTATGTATTTAATATGCAATTTTTATTGCAAAATAATAGTTGTTGTTCATGAATGTGTCATTTTAATTTACACAAATGCTATTAAACTTTCAGACTTTACTATTTTTCTCATTCCTACAGATTTTTGAGACCTATCTATGGTGCTATACGGATTTTACTCTTTCCTCTACTGCTCATATCTGTTATGAGCATTTGTTATCTGTTATATTCTTATTTGTTATCTATATGCTTAGAGATAGAGCCCCTTCCATGACAAGAAATTTTCCACAAATACTTTGTCATTAGTCTTCTCAGGCCCTTTAAGAAATTTTCCTTCCTTTGGGAATGCATTACTCAAGAGTAAGATTATTGAATCTTAAAGTATATATATGTTTAGTTTCCTTAAGTGCTGTCAAGGATTTCCTTTCTTCATACTTTTATCACCAGTGGATTGTATACATATTTCTAATTTTTTTCACTCTGATGTTTTCATTTACATTTATTCTGGTTACTTATGAAGTTTGCATAGCCATCGGGCTACAACACTTACAAATTTCCTGTTCGTGTCTTTGTCAATATTGCTGTTAAATATTTTCTTTTTTATTGTTCTGTAATTAGAGCTGTTTCTTATTTATATTATTAATCTTTTTAGCTTTTTAGAATTTAGAGATATTTAGAAATGTCTTTCACTAGTTTATCTGTGACTTTGGTTACAGAGACTGTCAGTGAAGATAGTTTATGTGTGTGTTGTCAAATCTGTTTTTCATGTTCTTGTTTGTGCTTTTTAGATCTCATTCAAAAAGTTTTCTCATCCCTTGGCAACAACAACAAAAAAAAAACCATGAAATTAAAAGATGCTTAGCATTCCTTGGAAGAAATATTATGACCAACCTTGACAACATATTAAAAAGCAAAGACATTATTTTGCCTACAAAGGTCCATCTAGTCAAAGCTATGGTTTTTCCAGTACTCATGTATGGATGTGAGAGTTGGACTATAAAGAAAGCTGAGCGCTGAAGAATTGATGCTTTTGAACTGTGGTGTTAGAGAAGACTCTTGAGAGTCCCTTGGACTGCAAGGAGATCCAACCAGTCCATCCTAAAGGAGATCAGTCCTGGGTGTTCATTGGAAGGACTGATGCTGAAGCTGAAACTCCAATACTTTGGCCACTTGATGTGAAGAAGTGACTCATCTGAAAGGACCCTGATGCTGGGAAAGATTGAAGGCAGGAGGAGAAGGGGATGACAGAGGATGAGATGGTTGAATGGCATCACCTACTCAATGGACATGAGTCTGAGTAAACTCTGGAAGTTGGTGATGGACAGGGAGCCCTGGCATGCTATAGTCCATGGAAAGAGTTGAACAGGACTGAGCAACTGAACTGAACTGAACTGAGCTGTGTTCCAGAGCAGTGTTCTAGAGCAGTGCTCTATGTGCTATGCAGTAGGTCATTGTTGGTTATCCATTTTAAATAAAGCAGTGTGTACATGTGATCCTAAACTCCCTAACTAACCCTTCTCCCCGTTCTTCCTCCCGGAGCCATAATTTCATTCTCTAAGTCTGTGAGTCTGTTGCTGTTTTGTAAGTAAGTTCATTTGTATCATTTATTTTTAGATTCCACATATAAGGGATGTCATATGACATTTATCCTTCTCTGTCTGACTTACTTCACTCAGTATGACAATCTTTAGATCCATCCGTCCTGATGCAAATGGCATTATTTCATTCTTTTCAATGACTGGGTAGTATTCCTTTGTATACATGTAATACATTTTTGCTATCCATTCCTCTGCTGATGGACATTCAAGTTGTTTATATGACTTGGCTATTGCAATCAGTTCTTCAGTGAATATTGGGGTGCATGTATCCTTTCAAACCATGTTTTTCTCAGGATATATGCCCAGGAGTGGGATTGCAGGGTCATATGGTAGTTCTATTTTTAATTTTTTAAGGAACCTTCATAGAATGTGTATCAACTTATTTTCCTACCAACCATGTAGGAGGTTTCCCTTCTCCTCACACCCTCTCCAACATTTATTGTTTGTGAATTTTTTCATTATAGCCATTTTGACTGGCTTGAAGTGATATCCCATTGTAGTTTTGATCTGTATTTCTCCAATAATTAGCAATGTTGAATATCTTTTCCAAGGCTCTTGATCATCTGTGTGTCTTCTTTGGAGAAATGTCTATTTAGGTCTTCTGCCCATTTTTTTTCATTGGATTTTTTTGTTTTGATGCTATTAAGCACCATAAGCTTTCATTTCCATTTTAGAATAAGATTGTCAAATGTCTCAGAATGCTCATCTAGAAATCTTACATTGTTTGTATTGATAATATATTTTACTTTGGAGGAAACTGATATGTAAAACATATAAATGAAGCTATTTATTCTTCTACATGGTATATTTTTCATTTATTTAAATCTACTTTTATTAATTTTATTTATGCATTTCATAACTATGTTATAGATATAATTTATTTTTTACAGTAAAATGTTAGCTTTTTGTGTTGGTTCCTAGGTATTTTAAATTTTGGTTCCTATTAAGAGGAATATTTATTTAATACAACATTTATTGCTTGATTGATGCTTCTACACAGAAGTACTATGGATGGCCATAAACATGTTTACCTAGCCACCTTAATGAACTTTCTCAAATGTTGGTTTTCTTGAGTTGTCTAGTAATATAAACGTATCACATTTTTAAAATATCTTCTCCTGCAGAATGGCAAAATATATTTAAAGTGATGAAAGAAAAGAGTCTACAACCAAGAATACTCTACTCAGCAAGACTACCATTCAGACTTGATGGAGAAATCAAAAGTTTACCAGACAAGTAAAAGCTAAGAGAATTTAGTACCACTGTCTTAAAGAGGTGACCACCTTACCTGACTCCTGAGAAGCCTGTATGCAGCTCAAGAAGCAACAGTTAGAATCAGACGTGAAACAACGGACTGGTTCAAAGTTGGGAAAGGAGTATGTCAATGCTGTTTGTTGTCACCCTGCTTATTTATCTTATATGCAGATTGCATCATGCAAAATGCCAGGCTGGATGAAGCACAGCTGGAATCAAGATTGCTGGGGAAATATCAATAGCCTCCAATATGCAGAATATATAAATAAGGCTTGCTGCTGCTGCTAAGTCACTTCAGTCATGTCCGACTCTGTGTGACCCCATAGACGGCAGCCCACCAGGCTCCCCTGTCCCTAGGATTCTCCAGGCAAGAACACTGGAGTGGGTTGCCATTTCCTTCTCCAATAAATAAGGCTTAGAGAACAAATTATAAGTTTTTGGAAAAGATCAGCAAGAAGGAAAAACTTCTAGTGGTGCTGACTAAGGTGAGAGAAGGGGAAAACATGAGAATTAAAGCATTAAATAAAAACTAACACAATAGAGGTTTAAAATAATAATTATAGAATAGTATGCATATGTATGTGCTAATTAATTTCATAATATAAACAAAATGTGGAATTTTTTATATAACATGCTAGAATTAGGTGAAAAAGAAATAGGAAGTTTGAATATACAAATGTACAATAAAGAATCTGAAATGAAATACAAGCTCATTTTTTTTCTTTAAACAAACATGACAAATGTGACCCACAATAGGCAGAATAATTTCCCTGCAAAGATGTCGAAGACTTAATCCCTTGAACCTGTATATATGTTACTTTACCCCTCAAAAGGGAATTAAGTTGCTCATCAGATGACCTGCAAAGGAGAGGGCCCTGTATTATCCACGTGGAACCAATGAAATCAAATGGGTCCAGAAATACAGAAGGAAGGACAGAAGAGTCAGTGAAAGACATGTGACAGTGGAAGAAGAGGCAGGAGACTTTTTGTGCTTTGTAATTGTTGGAAAATTGCTTTACAATGTTGTGTTGGTTTCTGCTGTACAAAAATGCATGTCAGTCATAATTATATATATATCCCCTCCCTCTTGAGCCTCCCTTCCCTCCCTGGGACCCCATTCATCCCACCTCCATTAGGTCATAAGTGATTCTGAGAGTACAGGAACTTGATCCATGATTGCTGCTTTGAAACTGGAGAAAATAGGTCAAGAGACAATTGTCAGACTGGATCGGACAAGCATCCAGGAAATAGGGACCACAGTCCTACTGCTGCAAGACAAAGATACCTGCCAGCAATCCAAATGAGTAAGGGCATGAATTCCCCCCAGAGAAATCCACAAAGAAAAGCAGTACTGCTGAATCTTGAAGTTAGCCTCATTGTCAAACTTCTGAACTGCAGGATTATAAAATAATAAATCTGTGTTGTTTCATTATGTTTGTAATAATGTTTTACAGTAGCCATAACAAGCTAATATATGATGTAAACTTATTTCATATTTTATTTCCTGCTTCTCCTCAAAAATCCTGTGTTCCAACTATATTAAATTTACTTCCAGTTTCACAGGTACTTCACAAATAATGAATTTTAAGCTTGGACACTTTTAAAATGTATTTTTCTTCAGAATTCTCTTCCCAAGGAGTCCTACTTAATTATCAAACAGCATTAAAAAGTTCTCTTCTTTGTAAAGACTTCTCTGACTCCCTTCTCTGTATCTCAAATGACTTTCTACCCTTTGGTGAAAATAATAAGACTCTGAGTTTGATAGGACAAGGACTGTATCTTATTTAACTTTAAATTTCTGGCTCAGAATCCCACAAATAGGAAAAAGTAACAAACACTTGTTTTAAAAATGAATAACACATTGATAGGAAATCCCCTGACTTGATAAACCTAGGGAAGCGGTCAGCATACAAAACAGGAAATAAATTTCAGGGTACATAGGTTCTGAGAGAAACATAGAAATAAGACTTTGGAAACATTTTAGAACTACAAAACATGGGGAAAAAATCAGAAAGGGTAATGCTTGGATGTGCATTTCCCCTTTTGGAAATTGTCTTTCTGTTGATCCAGACTTCAGTCAATTCACTTTGACTAATAGCCTACTACATCAATAGTGACATATCACTAAACTCACATGCACATTTTGAGCCAGAGGAAACATCTTTGAAATTATTTCCAGGATTGCCTGACTGCCCACATGTCCTCATCTTTTAAATATTTTATTTTTGGTGTCAGCACAAATGTTGTCTATCTCTAAAAGAAAATTCTCAAGGGTAAACACCAGGTCTATATTCGATTTACTTCTCAGTACTTTTTCTTCTCTTCCTTTTTTTTTTTTTTTGAATAGCATGTAGTAGAATACTCTGTAACAGTATGTATCCAAATGACCTAAATCTTTTATTTCTAATTTCATTTTCTAAACTATAAAGGTGATTTCCCTCCTCGCCACATTTTTTCCTCATTAGCCAAGCGAGCTCAACCTGTACATACAAACCAAAAACCACCGTTTAAAACTCGGAGCACTGCAGATGGCTTTCCAATACTGAAATCAGGCATTGATTGATTATCTCTTGCTTACACTTGAATCTGGACCTCTGAGATATTCAAATGACTGAGTGCCACCTGAGTATACCTCAATATGTATCATGTCCTCTATTTTTAATAATTTCATACCTTTTATTAAAAATAATATCTTATTTTGGAATAGGAAAGAATGAATATTAAGTCAGAAGTTATCTTAATTTTTTCTTCCAAGTAATTTTTCCCCAGATCATTCATAAAGATTTTTAAAAATACCTGTGTTTGTGAGTTGATAAATCACTAAAGAATGAATTGACAAATAAAAAATCTATTTTTAATGTCAAATGTGAAAAAATGAATTGAAAACCAAGTACTATTGATTTCAAGTGAAACTACCCTTCCTAAGCAATTTATCACATTAAAGAAAAAACACTGTATTTCAGAACTTTCCAAAATAAGACCAGACACAGTACAACACTGATCAATATTTGACTTTTTTCCAAAGTGCTTCACAATCTTAAACCTGAAAAATACACTAATTTACATAAAATGCAAATACTTGTTTTGACTCTTTATGAAAAAACAGCATTATAAAAATTATTTAAAAGCATTTTAATTCAGATGCTATTATTCATGTTTGGGGCATCCCAGATAGTGCTAGTGATAAAAAAAAAAACTGCCTGCCAATTCAGGAAACATAAGAGGTGCAGGTTTTATCCCTGGATTGGGATGATCGCTTGGAGAAGGAAATGGCAACCAACTCCAGTATTCATGCATGGAGAATCCCATGGACAGAGGAGCTTGGCAGGCTACAATCCATAGGGTTGCAAAGAGTTGGACACAACTGAAGTGAGTTACATGCATATGCACATTTATCTTTTGGAAGTAGGAAAAATGAGGCTTACAGAGGTTAATTATTTTAAAATAACCTAGTTTATCTCAGAGTCAGAATTCAAATGATCTATTTACCCCAAAACCAAATAACATAGCCCTTTATCTCAAATTGATAAAAATAAATGTTCCTGTCTTTCGTTTAGCACATACAATTTCCAGAGAATAGTAAATCTTTTACACATAAAATATTCTTCATTCTCTATAGCAAGCCTACATATGATTATTCCCTACAGAAAGCACTGGGTACAGTACCTCCTGCAATCAACCAACACTCTGTGTTAGCTTCTCATGTTACTAGTATTATTGTTAGTCTTGCTATCATCTCTATTTTAGAGATTTAAAAACATTGAACTTCAAAGCAGCGTAATTTCCCTCAAGGTCACATAGATAGTAAGTGGCTAAGTAAGAATTTGAAAGTAAATTTATTTCTTGCTCTGTTTAATATTATATACTAAACCAAACCTGCCAGCTATTCAGGTATGCAAGTCGAAAATAAGAGCATCCTGAAACATTCTTGTTTCTTGGGTCTTTTTAGTGTCTTAATACAACATATGCAATCACCCTAATGATGTGCTTCCTTCTTAATGAAATTTCTTTGACATAATTTAAAACAAGTTCCTCCTTTACCTAATTAGGTTTCACAATTAATCTGATAAAGCCAATAGCTTTGTTCTGGGGCATATGATTTACTTCTATGTATTCACTATGTCACCAAAAATATATAAGATTTAAATAATAATATTAATTTTATTTGTACAAAATATTGAGTGATTTTCAAATTATGTTGTAATTTGCATATAAATTTTCATGAACCCTTATAGCAACCATCTGAAAAACCCTGTGAGATAGGACAAAAAATATTTTACAGCATTCACCAGTTAAATAAAATAAAGAAAATGGACAATATGCAAAATTACATAGCTAAGAAGTAGCAGAGCAGAAATTGGTATCTGAGCTTTTACCTGTGATTCCTCTTATGTTTCATCTCACCAGGTTCTCCTGATTTTCTCACTAATCCTACTTCACTCATGTCTCTTAACAGGTAGCTTCCAGATTCAAAAACTGTAATGAAGTTGCTCATAAACAGATGATGGAGTTTTACAGATATTTGACACTATCTTCTTCTAAAATTGGTTTCTTTGAATTTTTTATTAATAAGGGAACCCATTTATAATAGCCAAGACATTGAAGCAACCTAAACATCCATTGTTAGATGAATGGATACAGGAGATGTGGTATGTATGTACAATGGGATATTTAGAACAACCTGGATGAACCTAGGATTATCATACTAAAACAAATATCATATGATATCACTTATATGTGGAATCTTAAAAAAATGGTGCAAATGAACTTATTTACAAAATAGATCCACAGACATAGAAAACAAACTAATGGTTACCAAATGCGAAGGGGGTGTAGGGATAAACTCGGAGTTTGGGATTAAGAGATGCACACTAGTATGTGAGAAACAGATAAACAACAAGTTCCTACTGTGTAGCACAAGGAACTACACTCAATATTTTGTAATAATTTATATATGTATACACACACAATATAATTGAATCAGTTGGCTGTACACCCAAAACTAACTTATCATTGTAAATTAATTATACTTCAATTATTAAAAAAAAACAAGAGAACACATTCAATATTGGAGGAGGAATAAAAATATTCAAAAAGTTTTTTTCTGTGTGTGTGTTAGTTGTTTCAAAGTAATTGCAAAATAAAAATTTAGTAAAATTTGTTTAAAATTTGGTGAGAAAGATCTCTTCCATGAAGTAATATTAGCAACTGTAGACACTGCTGGTATAGTTTCTTTCTGATGTAAACCTTTTTCCTCCTATCATGTTAAATAGGGAAACAGCATTTTATTCATTTCATGGTGGCATTAAAAATAAAATTGCTAAATTTTAATTTCTAACTTGTGGTCAGTTAAACTTTTTGCATCACCACCAAGTAACATATTAGTCTTAATTTCAGAATTATTGACATTTTTAAGCTTGTATTTAAGTATCAATAGATTGAAAGTCTTACCTTCAAATGAAGAGCTTAAGAATTAAACTTAGTTTAATGCCATTTGAAAGTGAAAGTGAAAGTGAAGTCGCTCAGTCGTGTCCGACTCTTGGCGACCCCATGGACGGCAGCCCACCAGGCTCCTCCGTCCGAGGGATTTTCCAGGCAAGAGTACTGGAGTGGGGTGCCATGCAGCAGCAGCAGCAATGCCATTTGGCTTTTATATTGAAACATATTAAACCACATCTGTATGGAGTAGGGAAGAAATATTGTATATGTCAACTGGTTACTGTGTTATTAATTCCCATTTATTTAAAATATTTCCATTTATTAAAAATGGCAAAAGTAGAGGAAGTAGTTACTCTAAAGCACAAAGTTAAGGTCAAGAACCTAAGAAAGTATGATGTGACATTATTTAGAAAAGGTTTTACTATATAAACTTATAACAGCTTCTGTCATGATTTTAAAACCTTTATTCTAAAATGTATACTTTAATACTTGGGTGACAAATTTTTACCAAAAAATCAAAATATTTTTTCTAACAATAAAAAATATTTTACTTAAAAGTTTTCTTTTGCTCAGCCGTTAAAATCAATTATCCAAGAATGTATGTGAGTTCCTGTAGACTGGTTACCTTTTCCTTTCCATGTGTAATATCTGTCCTATCCATATTATTGCTCCTCTGAGTCCGAGCACATATTTGCTTCTTGAATTTCCTAGTATCTGTGATTCCAGATGGAGAATTAAAATGTCACTGGACTCTGAGTTGTACCATTTTTTAAAATATTTCTGTTGTTATAGTTTCTTACATAATTTTTTAAACAAATATTTGATCCATACAGATAACAAGACATGTAATGAAGTCTTGTGTGACTCCATTCAGGTTTATTGAATGTTAACATAGTCTACATTTGAGCAGAAGTCCTTCTCTGTGAACACAGTCATAACTGAAGACACTGCAATGCAGCTGAAGACCATATTTATTCTCATCAATTTTCATTCCCATTAACAAGCTGCCAAGTCAACTCCAAGATTCTTTCTTTCATCTTACTCCATCTGTGCCCTTCAGTTCAAACTGGTAGTGCTTCTGCATCTGTAATCCCATAAGTTCTTCATCAAGCAATAGTCTAGTCTCACCCTTGATGTTCTCAGAACATGTTTTCTCACTTTTTTTTAATTGAATAGAGTGAAAGTTTTTCCATTCATCAATTTCTGGTTCCTTTTAATTTAACAATTTATATTTTAATTCATCTCTGTCCTCCCACATTTTATATAAGTGGTCAGGAGGAATCAAGGTACTTCTTCAGCACTTTGCTTAGAAATGTCCTCAGCTAAATATCTAATTTCATTGCTTATGCATCCTGTCTTCCACAAAATGCTACAACATTGTTCTGGCAAATTCATTGACACTTCATTACAAATACCACCTTTCCTTTAACATGTTTCCAATAACATGATCCTCATTTCTGTTTGAGAACTCACTAGAACTGCTCATAATGTGGATATTTCCAGCATGACCTTGAACCTTTCTAGCCTCCATCCATTACCCAGTTTCAAAGCAACGTCCACATTTCAGATATTTATTACTACAGCACCCCACTCTCAGTACCAAAATCTATCTTGATCAGCTTGGACTGCCATAACAAAATACCATAGACTGAGTGGCTTAAGCAACAGAAATTTATTTATTTTTCATAATTTTGGCAACTGGAAGTTCAAGATCAAGGTACTAGTGTGGTCTGTTTGTGGTGAGGACTCTCTTCTTTGGTGATAGATGGCTACAATCTGGTTGTGTCCTCACATGGCAGAGAGTGAACAAGCTCTGGACTCTTGTCAGGGCATTGAACCTATCATAAGGGCCCCACCCTTGTGACCTCATATAAACATAATAATCTCCCAAAGGCCCACCTCCAAATGCCATCATGCTGAGTTTAGAGCTTCCAACATGGGAATTAGGGGGAGTTCATTGTTCAGACCATAGCACTGAGTACTGGGGAATGGAAAATAATTAGACATTTTTGAAATTGTTGTAAGCTGTCTCTAATTTACACAGATTTTTAAATACCAAAACACCACTGAGGTCCACTAGTCGGACAAGGAGCAGATTATATGTAGGTGATCTCTCTAAATTTCATCTAAGGTTTGTCTCTCAGTGATCTTCATCCATCTTTGGTTCTGTCTCATGATAATCCAAGTTCTAAGATGCTTAATAGGAATAAATATACATATCAACTGTCAAAATCTTGTATTAGTTCCTTAATGTGTATCATGAAGCTAATCTTGTAGCAAAAAGCCAACAGAAGTCAAAAGAACTTCCTCAACCTACCAAAATAGTAAATCCAAGAAGACTTGAATTCCTGGGAAAATGACAGATTAGTGCCACCAGTAAGGTCTTGAAAGAGGCAGGAGTAGTGGTTCTATCACTTCACATTTAGTGTACCTATTTTAACTGTACACAAAAGAGATGTATTTCAAATAGTGATGGTGAATTATTATGAATTTCAAAGGTGGTGACTTCAACTGAAGTTCCTGTTTCAGATATAGTTGCATTGCTTCAGTAAAGAACACATCCTCCAGTGCTTATATACAGCTACTGAACTCAACAACACCTTCTTCTCTATACCTGGGAGTAAATATCATCAGAAACACTTTGCTTTCAGTTGGTGAGTCCAGCAATATAGCTTCTCTATTGTGCCTCAGGTTATTTCAACAGACCAGACCTGTAGCAAAATCTAGTCATCAGATCAGATCAGATCAGTCACTCAGTCGTGTCCGACTCTTTGTGACCCCATGAATCGCAGCATGCCAGGCCTCCCTGTCCATCACCAACTCCCGGAGTTCACTCAGACTCATGTCCATCGAGTCAGTGATGCCATCCAGCCATCTCATCCTCTGTCGTCCCCTTCTCCTCCTGCCCCCAATCCCTCCCAGCATCAGAGTCTTTTCCAATGAGTCAACTTCGCATGAGGTGGCCAAAGTACTGGAGTTTCAGCTTTAGCATCATTCCCTCCAAAGAAATCCCAGGGCTGATCTCCTTCAGAATGGACTGGTTGGATCTCCTTGCAGTCCAAGGGACTCTCAAGAGTCTTCTCCAACACCACAGTTCAAAAGCATCAATTCTTCGGTGCTCAGCCTTCTTCACAGTCCAACTCTCACATCCATACATGACCACAGGAAAAACCATAGCTTTGACTAGACGGATCTTTGTTGGCAAAGTAATGTCTCTGCTTTTCAATATGCTATCTAGGTTTGTCGTAACTTTCCTTCCAAGGAGTAAGTGTCTTTTAATTTCATGGCTGCAGTCACCATCTGCAGTGATTTTAGAGCCCAGAAAAATAAAGTCTGACAGTGTTTCCACTGTTTCCCCATCTATTTCCCATGAAGTGATGGGACCAGATGCCATGATCTTAGTTTTCTGAATGTTGAGCTTTAAGCCAGCTTTTTCACTCTCGTCTTTCATCAAGAGGCTTTTTAGTTCCTCTTCACTTTCTGCCATAAGGGTGGTGTCATCTGCATATCTGAGGTTATTGATGTTTCTCCTGGCAATCTTGATTCCAGCTTGTGCTTCATCCAGCCCAGCGTTTCTCATAATGTAGTCTGCATATAAGTTAAATAAGCAGGGTGACAATATACAGCCTTGTTGTACTCCCTTTCCTATTTGGAACCAGTCTGTTGTTCCATGTCCAGTTCTAACTGTTGCTTCCTGACCTGCATACAAATTTCTCAAGAGGCAGATCAGGTGGTCTGGTATTCCCATTTCTTCAGAGTTTTCCACAGTTTACTGTGATCCACACAGTCAAAGGCTTTGGCATAGTCAATAAAGCAGAAATAGATATTTTTCTGGAACTCTCTTGCTTTTTTGATGATCCAGCAGATGTTGGCAATTTGATCTCTGGTTCCTCTGCCTTTTCCAAAACCAGCTTGAACATCAGCAAGTTCACGGTTCACATATTGCTGAAGCCTGGCTTGGAAAATTTTGAGCATTACTTTACTAGCGTGTGAGATGAGTGCAATTGTGCGGTAGTTTGAGCATTCTTTGGCATTGCCTTTCTTTGGGATTGGAATGAAAACTGACCTTTTCCAGTCCTGTGGCCACTGCTGAGTTTTCCAAATTTGCTGGCATACTGAGTGCAGCACTTTCACAGCATCATCTTTCAGGATTTGGAATAGCTCAACTGGAATTCCTGACCTCCACTAGCTTTGTTCATAGTGA
>NW_011495026.1:10377508-10379646 GCF_000754665.1 Bison bison bison | reverse complement strand
TTCGTAGTGATGCTTTCTAAGGCCCATTTGACTTCACATTTCAGGATGTCTGGCTCTAGGTCAGTGATCACACCATTGTGATTATCTGGGTCGTGAAGATTTTTTTGTACAGTTCTTCTGTCATAAGGAATTATATATCTCTAGTTCACAGATTATCAAATTGGTTCATTAAATTGATGATATCATGCTGATTGCACTCTGATGAGCTGAAAGTAGCAATTACAATAGATACATGATATGACACATGCATGTCAGAATGAGGGAAATAAATACACACAATACAATGTCTTGTCAGTCGATGAAATTTCTCAGTGTCCAGCAGTATTGGACAGGGTTTGACACACTATTTTTTAAAGGGCAAATAGCAAATATTTTAGGCTTAGCCATACATCTCTATCATAACTACTCAAATCTGCTGCTATGACATGAAATAGCCACAGGTAATATGTGAAGAAATGAATTTGGCTGTTTCTCCAGTAGCTTTCATTACAAAATAGGCAGTAAACTTGATTTGGTTCACAGGCTGTGGTTTATTGACACTCAGAATAGGGCATGTTGTGATATTCCTTCAAAAGAAAAAAAAATATATTACTAAATCTTCTTCTTCTACAACTAATAATGCCATGTGGCCTCTTTGCATCTTCCAGGCAACATATAATTTGTTCAGGCACACTCCCATAATACATTTTTGAGTTTGAGAAGCAGATAGTTTTGAGGTCTCCCAGAACAAGACAGTTGCTGCTTCAGTTCTATATCATGGTGAAAGCTACTTGGACCCTTGGGCCTTATGACTCAGTAGATTCAGTGCTGCCTGAAGTTTCTATGGTAGATAGAAATGCCATGGAGCCTTAGGAAAGACGCACAGGTGAATCATAGCACAACACAGACCCTTAAGGTTTTGGAGCGAAGTGATCTATCCCCTGCAGTTAATTCTTCTCCTTTTGAGATGTAATGCTAAGCCTCAGCAGAGACTAAACATTTGGTCAGGTGACAACAAGCCACAAGGCAACCTGAGTTGCCCATCATGAAAAAGTTACATCTTACCCAACAAACCATAAATTTGGATGTACACAGTAGATACTCTTATTTAATGAGGACAGACTGCATAAGAACAGCATTAAGTATGAGCTGAATAAGAAGGGTAATTTCCATGATCAAGTGACAGAAGTGTAATTCATTAGGTAATAAATGGATTCCAAACAAAATTTCGTATATTTGATTCTGATATTAGCAGCAATCATTTTGGTATTTTGTCATAATTTACCACACTTTAGAATTAAATGACAGAGCATACATAACATCTCAATACAAATTTAGTAAAAAATAAAGCTGGAATTCAAAATAGGTTCATCTTACTGAAAAGTCTCTATTGTTAATGATTATGCCCAAACTGAAAGTGAAAGTCGCTTAGTCATGTCTAACCCTTTGCAACCCCATGGACTATACAGTTCATGGAATTCTCCAGGCCAGAATAACAGAGTCGGTATTCTTTCCCTTCTCCAGGGAATCTTCCCAACCCAGGAATCAAACCCAAGTGTCCTGCATTGCAGGCAAATTCTTTACCAGCTGAGCCATAAGAGAAGCCCAAGAAAACTGGAGAGGGTAACCTATCCCTTCTCCATCAGATCTTCCCAACCTAGGAATTGAACTGGGGACTCCTGCATGGCAGGTGGATTCTTTACCACCTGAGCTATCAGGGAAGCCCAAGCTAAGGTTCAGAACTGAGATCATTGTTATGATACTCTAACAATTTATATCCCATCTTTTTGCTTCAAAGAATACTTTCATATTTATATTTAATTGTAAAATATATTAAGTATTAATTGGATTATGTTGGTTATAAGCAATCACTTTTGTACTGTCACCCCCACCTTATTTTTAAAATATCAATTTTGATCCAAGTCTCGGACAGCTTATATATGTGTGTATGTCTGTGTATGTGTATGTATGCTTTTGATCAACCTAGATAGCATATTGAAAAGCAGAGATATTATTTTGCCAACAAAGGTCCATCTAGTCAAGGCTATGGTTTTTCCAGTGGTCATGTATGGATGTGAGAATTGGACTGTGAAGAAAGCTGAGCACTGAAGAATTGATGCTTTTGAACTGTGGTGTTGGAGAAGACTTGAGAGCCCCTT
>NW_011495026.1:10338178-10377302 GCF_000754665.1 Bison bison bison | reverse complement strand
GGGATTGGGGGCAGGAGGAGAAGGGGACGACAGAGGATGAGGTGGCTGGATGGCATCACCAACTCGATGAACATGAGTTCGAGTGAACTCCGGGAGTTGGTGATGGACAGGGAGGCCTGGCGTGCTGTCACCAGGGGGTGACATGACATGACATGCTGTCATGGGGTTGCAAAGAGTCACAAAGAGATGCTTATGATATGTACCTTATTTTCCTTCTTAAAACTATAAAATCCTGTAAGATAAAATTTCTGAGTCATTAATTTTTGGAATAAGTATTTATGTTAATTAGAAACTGCATTTTTAACATAATATTCTTTAGGTCAAATTTCTCTATCTTGAAAGTTTATAATAATATTTGATCATTTATGGGAAAACCTCTAACTCATAACTACTATCATCTGTTTGTTATAATCACTGAGACTTAGTGATTATAGATTTTGTTCACTATCATTTTAATTTAATTTTTTTATAGGGCAGTTCTTGATTGTTTAATTTTCTATTTATTTTTGCTATAATGTACTGACACTCTTTTTATACTATGTCCTAGTTTTTTTTAGCACTATCAGCATACATTTTCCTTTTATAATTTTATTGTTCATACAATTTTTCCTTTTGTAACTCTGTTATCTTTTTACCTCAGTCTATGATCTTGAGCTGTCATCGTTCTTATGACATTCTGCCTTTTTTAAGTTGAAATTGAAATTAACTTTTTAATTTTTTTGCTTTCTATTGTAGACTGTATCCAGAGTTATGTTTTCCAATTGACACAATATCATTGTGTCTTCAAGATAAGATATTAACTCTACTTCTGCTGTATTTTTTTGTATAAATCACATGCTTGGAAACAGTCTACCCAGAATCAATGTTTCAACAGAAAAGAGGTGTGGGAAATCACCCATCTTTGATCTCCTGACCCATCTGCTTGAGTGATGTTTTAATTCACTTCTTAATCCTATAGTTTGATGCATACAGTTACCATTAACCAGGAGAAGGCAATGGCACCCCACTCCAGTACTCTTGCCTGGAAAATCCCATGGACTGAGGAGCCTGGTAGGCTGCAGTCCATGGGGTGGCTAAGAGTTGGACACGACTGAGTGACTTCACTTTCACTTTTCACTTTCATGCATTGGAGAAGGCAATGGCAACCCACTCCAGTGTTCTTGCCTGGAGAATCCCAGGGACGGGGGAGCCTGGTGGGCTGCTGTCTATGGGGTGGCACAGAGTCGGACACGACTGAAGCGACTTAGCAGCAGCAGCAGTAGCAGCAGCAGTCATCATTTATCAGGCATAATCTAATTTTACTGAGACAGGATCTTTGCATCTTCACAGTACCTGAATCTCTGTCAAGGAGAAATGATAGATTTTTAGTGGAACATTTAGCCCCAGAATTGTGTGGTTGCTGCTGCATTTTGTGTTTATAGCTTTCTCACAGAACTTTGCTCAGGCACAGTGGATGTGGAGGATCAAGTGTATGGCACTGTTCCCTTGACAGCGTCCTTAGTTCTCTTCGTTGCACTACTGCTTTGATTTTAAAAGATTCTCATTGAAGAACAGAAAGTCATTATTGTATTTACCTCAGAATCCAAGCCTATGAATTAAGACATTTTATATATTTTCTGATTGCAACACCAAAGCCTAGAGAGAGAAAGGATGTACAGGATACAGGCAGGGGAGTGGACAGGAAATGGCTTTATATTCTTTCAGCTGCACTGGATTTCATACATCTTATCAAAATAGGATCTATCATTCAATCATTATAGGATTAAATCACCTCATAGAGATTTATGGACATTGACTTTATTCTTAGACCTGACAATCAGATGCAGATTAATAAAATTGTCAGTCCCAGTCACATCATTTGCTTTTCCAGTAGCATTTGTAATAAGAGATCGACAACTTATTCTCGAAATCTTTTTTCCCCCAAAAGTTAGATTCCAGAATGCTTCTTTCTCAATTCTCATACTTCATTTGTTTGTCTTTTTCAATCTGTTTTTCTCAGTAACTTTCATCTTCATGGTTGATTAACTTTGGGTGTCATCAGAGTTAATCCTTATAGCATTTCTCTTCTCTCTGTACTCAGCTATTCCTGTGAACTTACCCTGTCTCATTGTTCTGATGTTACTATGTAATTCATGAGACAGAAAAAAAATTATCTATATTCCTGTTTTATTTTATACTCTGTAGTCTTGATTTACATATTTTAAAAGTTCTATATAGCTCGATATCTAAGTGTCATTGAAGAGTCATTAATAAGATTTTATCATAGACTTTTGATTTGGATAAAGGGCAATGACATATTTTGGCTTAGATCAAGACTCTTAAGGTCATCCTTTTCTTTTTCTTGGAACTCACAGCCTTATTCAATATACCACCAAATATTCATAGTACTATCTTTAAGATATGTGTGTGTGCTCAGTCACTCAGTCATGTCTGACTCTTTGTGACCCCATGGACTATAGCCCACTAGGCTCCTCTGTTTGTGGGATTCTCCAGACAAGAATACTGGACTGGATTGCCATTTCCTTCTCCAGGGAATCTTCCTGACCCAGGGATGGAACCCACATCTCTTGCATTGGCAGATGGATTCTTTTACCACTGAGCCACCTGGGAAGCCCTGCTGACTTGTTAGACTGTCCAGACCACCAAATATTCATAGTACTACTTTTAAGATATCCATAATCTACCATTTCCCATCAACTTTAACACTACAACCTTGTCAAGATGCTTTTCACATAGATCACTGTAATAACCTCCAAAATGTGTGTGTGTGTGTGTGTGTGTGTGTGTGTGTGTGTGTGTGTGTGTGTCCCTTATCCCCAGGGAATTAATTATCCACTCAGCAGCATAAGTTTTGTTTTAATGTAAGCCACAATACATCGTTTTTTCTGGTAAAACTCACCAATTACTTTCCAGCCCTGTATATTATAATACACACATGTGTCACAACTGAGCAGCTGAAAAAAAATGAACCTTGTTCAAGCTTCAGAAGTGGGAGAGTGGGCTACTGACTGACTTCTGACCGACTTCTGACCTACCTGGACTAAGTGTCTGCATGCAAGCACACCAATTATGACCAGCATGTCAGGCCACACTTTGGATAATAAAGGAAGTGGGTCTGGGAATCTCTTAAGCCCCTAGGGGCCTGGCCACCAGCCCCAACCAGGGTCTAAGAAGCCTTGTGACTCACAAGGTGAAACTAATAGCATTGTAAAAGTTCAAGAAAAACCAGAGCTGCATTTTTACATGCAAACTGATGATAATACTAGTTTATGGGAGCCTCCAAAACTATAATTTGAAGTCTCATCATAGAGGCGAATGCACTGCCTGGGATCCTTTTACAGTTGGGACCCCAGACTGTTGTTACACGGGTCTTCCCAGGGCTGTTAAAATCTAAATGTAAGTGTCAGCCCAAAGTGGTGATGTATCAGCTATTATCTCTCTATTTTGTTTCTATTTCTTTCCTTTTAATGACTGTATATTGAAATTAAGTTAAAGAATCTTCTATTAAATATTGAAATTATTTGTGTGTGTAATGAGTAGTTTCTTTTGTTAACAAATCCTTCAAATCTAAAATGAAAATGAAGCTTTTGATAAAGCAATATGTGGCAAATAATAGTCTCCTGGTACCTTCGAATCAAGGTGGTACAATCACTTCCATTTAAGTCCTTTTACTTTCCTCGGTTTTAAATGCTGCTATAAGAATCACATGGAATTTTATTTTAATTTCACTAATCAAATATGATATAAATCATATATTTACATGCTCATATATAAATTTATAAGAAGTATTTTGTAGAAGTACTCATATAAAAGCTCAAGAAACAGTCTGTTGTGTGGACCCATGTAATACAACTAGAAGAAATCCTTTAGCCAGTTTTTAAGAGTAAGACTGCTATTTACAAATTCTCTCAACTTTTCTTTATAAGAAAATGTTTATTCTTTCACTCCTGAAAGATAATTTCAGCAAATATAGAACCCATGGTTGACAATTATTTTATTTCAGCACATAAAAAACATCATGCCACTTCCTTCTGGCCTCCATGGCTTCAGATGAGAAATCAGATATCATTTGAATTGACTTTCCCCTACAAGTATTATATTATTTAACCCTGACTGCTTTCAAGATTTTATTTTTGTCATTAGCTTTCAAACGTGTAATTATGGCATGCTGTAATGTGGTTTTCTTTTAGTTTGTTTGTTGCATAAATGTTGAAAATGTAACAACTCAGAAAACACAGATTTATACAATGTTCTGATAGGAATAAGATAATGAAATTGTAATGGAAAGGTCAAAAAGGATGTCTGAGGCAGTTTAATATATGTGGATTTTTACTAAAATCCACATATAGAGTAAATTGCTATAAATCAAGAGGAATTTTTAATCACCGGCTAAAAGAAATTTGAAAAAGAAAGGTTAAACAAAAGAAAGAAATCTCATGGTCAGATTTTCTATTGTATAATAAAGAATTTGGTTAGCCTTTGTCTCAGGTTGCTGAAAGGGAGTCTCTAAATTTGGTGGATTTCCCAAGTGATAGAATATTGTTATTCATTTTCTATTTAGTAAGTAGTTCATGTTAATGAGGTGACTCAGTGTGGGCTCCTAGACAGTGTATTCTGAATGATGATATCAAGATGAGGACTGGCAGAAAGATCACATGGTTAAGAGGTTGGGACTTTGAGCCGCCTGATATCAGCACAACATCCAGGGAATGAAAGGGAATGTAGACAGAGTCAGTGACACAGACAAAGATTTGATCAATCATGTCTACATAATGAAACCTCAATAAAATCTCTACATATCTCTAGAAGAGACACCCCAGGCATCTCTTCTTTTGGTAGATGCTGTTTTGTATCCTCATTGCTACAATGAAACTGCATTTGTAAGTATAGTACTGTCAGCAGCTTCAGAACTGAAGAGACAGCAGAAACTCTCAAATTTGAAGCCAGCTGGCCAGGACTGTGGGTGTCTGGGAATCCCCAAATTTGCAGCTGCTGTCTGAGGTGAGGGCAGACTTGTGGAGAAACTTCATGTCCTTTTGTGAAGTTTGGCCTAAGTCTGGGTAGTCACCTAAGTCATCATGAGTTAGTTATTGCTGATCTTTTTAACTTAGTTGTTAATGCTATCAGAATCGATCCTGAGGTCAGATTTTTCCATTCTATCTACAGATCAAGAAAATCTCATTAATATTTTTAGATTATTTTGAATTACAAATTGTACTTTATTTTTTCATTTTTAGGAAAATTTACCTTGAACTGCTGATAGTGAGTGCAATAATCAATGAAAATATTGTCTCTCTAACAATTTTTATAATGTATTTCATAATATATATTACGTGCTATTTTTATCTTTGCAATTGAACTAAGATTTTCAATGGTGGTAAACGAACCACAGACACAACAGTCACCCTAATTTGATTTTGAAGATCTGTTTACATGAAATAAATTGTGTTATAAGATACATGAGGTTGTGGTTTTAATTAATTAATCTATTTACTTTTGTGTTGTGTGTGTGTTCCACATTACATTACCTTTTTTTTTTTTTTAATCAATATTGTCTTTTGGGGAGAATAAGATATTTCAAGTCAGTAATCTTATCATAATAATTTTGAAGAGAGCTCTCTAAAATGTTATTCTTTCTGCACATTGATTGTAATTGTGGTAGAGTTGGGAGACACTCACTAACTGATTCAAAGAATTTGAAAACATACATATCATGATTCACTTTCAAACCTGGGAAAAGAGTACATCACGGCTGTATACTGTGACCCTACTTATTTAACTTCCATGTAGAGTATAGCATGTGAAATGTTGGCCTGGATGGCACAAGCTGGAATCAAGATTGCTGGGAGAATTACACCACCTTTATAGCAGAAAGCGAAGATGAACTAAAGAGCCTGTTGATGAAACAGGAGAGTGAAAGCGCTAGCTTAAAATTCAACATTCAAAGACTAAGATCATGGCATCTGGTCCCATCTCTTCATGGGAAATAGATGGGGAAACAAGGCTCCAAAATCACTGTACATGATGACTGCAGCCATGAAATTAAAAGATGCTTGCTCCTTGGAACAAAAGCCATGAGAAACCTAGACAGTGTATTAAAAAGCAGAGACATTACTTTGCCAACAAATATCTGTGTAATCACAGCTATGGTTTTTCCAGTAGTCATGCAGGGATGTGAGAGTTGGACCATAAAGAAGGCTGAGTGCCAAAGAATTGATGCTTTTTAACTGTGGTAAGGAGTAGACTCTTGAGAGTCCTTGGACTGCAAGGAGATCAAACCAGTCAATCGTAAAGGTCCTGAATATTCATCAGAAGGACTGATGCTGAAGCTGAAATTCCAATACTTTGGCCACCTGATGTGAAGAGTTGACTCATTAGAAAAGACCTTGATGCTGGGAAAGATTGAGGCCAGAGGAGAAGAGGGTGACAGAGGATGAGATGGTTGGATGGCATCACCGAATTGATGGACATGAGCTTCAGCAAGCTCTGGGAGATGGTGAAGGACAGAGAGGCCTGGTATGCTGCAGTCCATGGGGTCGCAAAGAGACAGATGCAATTGTGCAACTGAACAAAAACAACGTAATCTGCTACAACCAAAACCATACAAATACAAATACAACCTTTGTATTAAGGTTGTGATCAGAGGTAGTACGCTGAAGTTTGTACCACAGCATAATCTCTAATGGATTCATGCTTGAGAACTATAGAAAAAAGTATATGATAGTGTAAATAAGACAAAATAAGTAGAGGAAAGAATGACTGCCTAAAACTATGTAAGACAAGGTACCTGGCAAAAGGTTTTCTAAATCTAAAAGGATGTATTATGAGGGGAAAGATGCCTTCTTCTGCATTTTTCCAGCAGTAGAGCAAATTAGCCTTAGACCCACTGCTGTCTCAAGGCATTTCCGTGGATGCACAAAGGGGAAAGCAGCTGCAGGAGCAGCAGAGACTGAGACCATGGTACTCAGTACAGTAGTGGCAGCACCTGTTGAAGGAGACTTGTCCCAAGGCAGCATCCATGTGCCTAACAGTGTGATGGAGATGCCCATTGAGGTGAAAACACTGTACTCAGAACAGTCCTCACTCTGCCAAGAAGGACACTGCACTGCCTGCTGAACAATGGTCAAGCTACCAGGGAGCTGGCAGAACAGTACTCAGTGAGATAGCTGCACACATAACAGGCAAATAAGAAATCTCTTGGGACCTTCAAAAAAAAAAATCCTTGCACATGAATAATGAATAAGTATTTAAGGGGAAATATGCAGGATCCTAAGGACTTCCATGACAAGTTGTAGGTAAATGTCCATGGATCTCAAGTCAATATTGCTAATGTAAACCACAGACAGTTAAGACCCGGGGAAATTAAGCTCATGCATAGGTAACCAGAGAAGGCAATGGCACCCCACTCCAGTACTTTTGCCTGGAAAATCCCGTGGACAGAGGAGCCTGGTAGGCTGCAGTCCATGGGGTCGCTAGAGTCGGACACAACTGAGCGACTTCACTTTCACTTTTCACTTTCATGCATTGGAGAAGGAAATGGCAACCCACTCCAGTGTTCCTGCCTGGAGAACCCCAGGGACGTGGAAGCCTGGTGGGCTGCCGTCTATGGGGTCGCACAGAGTCGGACACGACTGAAGTGACTTAGCAGCAGCAGCAGCAGCATAGGTAACACTTTTTAAATTATATTTTTCTACTAGACAGTAAACTTGTGATTGTGAAAGAATGAATGGCTTATTATTCAAAATATATTTAAGGATTTCAATAATTTTATGAGTAGCTGTTATTGCTAACATAAATTCTGAAACATATTTTAAAACATTACTGGAAACATTTAAAAAGTTATATTATGGAGATGAAGCAAAAACTTAGCCGTTACTTTAAAATCTCAGCTTTGCCAAGGGAAAAAATGATGAATAATTTACTTGGAGTAAATCCAACAATTTTCTATAATGTACATAAAACACTCTTATGAAAATATCTTCTCCTTCAGGGAGAAGGTATTTTTCCTTGCCCTTTCATGAAACACAAGTGTTTTTGAGACACAGTTCTGAAAAATGTTGTCCAAGAGCCTGTCTTTAATAAACAGAGTCCTCAGGTTGTAAATGGGCTGTGCACCAAAAGTTCTGATTCATTCAATTCTCTCCATTTTTTTTAAACCTAGAAGTGCCTGCTCCCACACAAGATTAAAGGGAAGAAAAAACGAAAAGGAGAAGAGGGTGACAGAGGATAAGATGGTTGGGTGGCATCACTGATGCAATGGACATGAACTTGGGTAAACTCTGAGAGATAGTGAAGGACAGGGAAGCCTGTCGTTCTGCAGGCCATGGGGTTGCAAAAAGTTGGACAAAACTTGGTGACTGAACAGCATTCCCTTCCTTCATTAACTCCATGGGCCACCATTTGATTTCCTGGACTCTAGCGTATTCCCTAATTCACCAACTTTAACATCATTATTGCAGCCTCTCACACTCTCCCAACATAGGCTCACTATGTACTTTGAAAATCTACCTTCCTATTATCTCATAAGTGCAGGAGAAAAGGGACAACAGGAATTTCTCACATTTGCTTTCTGAACTAGTATGAAGTATTGAGGTAGAAGTATTCTATGCAAGGTAAAATTCTTAGGCAATTTTTTCAACAGAAGTGTATTACAGGCCAGTATGTAAGAATACAGTAGTGAGTGAATCCAGCCCTTACCACATGGAACTGACAGTTGAATGAGGGAAGTAAACACATAATCAACCAAAAATTAAATGATGAGCTAATTAGGGCAAGTACATGATACATGGAAAAGCCCTGATGCTAGGAAAGATTAAGGGCAAGAAAAGAAGAGGGCAATAGAGGATGAGATGGTTGGATGGTATCATTGACTCGATGGAAATGAGTTTGAGCAAACTGCGAGATATTGAAGCACAGGGAATTCTGGCATGTTTCGGTCCATGGGGTCGCAAAGAGTCGGACACGACTGAGTGACTGAACAACAACAACAACAGGATACTATGACAGCATGTGGAGACTCATAGAAGGCTTGCATGTGTATGTGACAGCTGAACCTGTAGGATGATTAGGAGATAATCACAGGGAGAGTGTGGAGGAAAAGCATTACAAATAGAGTGGCTGCCAGAAACAAAGACTGTGTGGAGCCCCAGGGACTGAAGGCTCTAAGGACTAAGCACTATGCTAAGCCTTGGAATGACCTGAATGTGAATCAATGAGGTAGGAGGGAAAGAGAATGGACAGGTCACATTCATATTTCAAAAATAGCATCTGGCTATGAATGAGGGAATGCAGATAAGAGCTGGGACAGGTACAATGTATACGTAGTTGTCCATTGCAAGAGATAATGGTAGCTTCAATTAGGACAATAATGAGTGAAATAGAGAGAAGTGAGTGAATTCTAGAAGTTTTAGGAGATTTATGATTTAGTCTTGAGATGGATCCAACACAGGTAATAAGAAGGAAGATTGTGAAAGATCCCAACTACATTTTCATAATTGCACAGGAACATTGGTGTATATGTAGAAGAGAGCAGAGGGAGTTCTCTTGAAACCTTTGGCTCACATATGCTATGAACCTCATCATAATGATACCTCTTGCCCAAGAGTAAAATGGAAATTTTCTGAAAGTGCAGAACCAGAGTGACAACTAATTGGTCACAAACCACAGGGCGCAGAATAGCACAGTCAAAATCTGGGACAATGAAAGGACGCAGCTGGAATATCTGAAGATCCCCTACATCACCAGGTGATTGGGGTCAAGAATGTAGAAGAGGCTGTTAAACTAGACTGCTATCAAGAATGCTTAGTGTCCCCAGCTGTGACTCTGATAAAATTAACCTGAAGCATGCAGCACTCAGATTCTGTATCCTGGTGGACATTATTTAAGTGTTATTTAACTCTATTTTGCTTTTGAATATTATAAATAGTGAACTCAATTTGTCTGTAATGATTTTGCTGCTTCTTATAGTTTAGAAAATAAATTTTATTTACATTTTGCCCAAAGATGGGCACAATAAAGGACAGAAACAGTAGAGACCTAGTAGAAGCTAAGAGAGCAAGAAGAGATGGAAGGAATACATGGAAGAACTGTACAAAAAAGATCTTAATGACCGAGATAACCACGATGGTGTGATCACTGACCTAGAGCCAGACATCTGGAGTGTGAAGTCAAGTAGGCCTTGGGAAGCATGCTGCTAATAAAACTAGTAGATGTGATGAAATTCCAGTATAGCTATTCAAAACCCTAAAGGATGATGCCATCAAGGTGTTGCATTCAATATATCAGCAAATCTGGAAGACCCAGCAGTAGCTATAGGACTGGAAAAGGTCAACCCTCATCCCAATCCCCAAGAAGAGTAATACTAAAGAATGTTCTAACCATTGAGCAATTGCACTCATCTCCCATGCTAGTAAGGTCATGCTTAAAATCTTGCATGCTAGGCTCCAGCATTATGGGAACCAAGAACTTCCAGATGTCCAAGCTGGGCAGAGAAACCAGAGATCAAATTGCCAATATCCACTGGATCGTAGAGAAATCTAGGGCATTCCAGAAAAACATCTATCTCTGTTTCATGGACTACACTAAAGCCTTTGACTGTGTGGATCATAAAAAACTGTGGAAGCTCTTAAAGAGATAGGAATACAGACCATCTTATCTGTCTCCTGAGAAACCTGTATGCAGGCCAAAAAGCAACAGTTAGAACTCTGTGTGGAACAACTGATTGGTTCAAGACTTAGAAAGGAGTACGACAGGGCTGTCTGCTGTCACTGTGTTTGTTTAACCTATATGCTAAGCACATCATAAGAAATACCAGGCTGGATGAGTTACAAGCTGGAATCAAGATAGGTGGGAGAAATTTCAACAACCTCAGATATGCGGATGATACCACTCTAATGGCCAAAAGCAAAGAGGAACTAAAGAGCTTCTTGACGAGGGTGAAGAAGGAGAGTGAAAGAGCTGGCTTAAGACTAAATATTAAAAATCTAAGATCATGGCATCTGGCCCCATTACTTCATGGCAAACATAAGGGGAAATTGTAAAAGTAGTGACATATTTCCTCTTCCTGTGCTCTAAAATCACTGTGGATGATGACTGCAGCCATGTAATCAGAAGACAATTGCTTCTTGGCAGGAAAGCTCTGACAAACCTAGACAGTTTGTCGAAAAGCAGAGATATTACTCTGCTGACAAAGGTCTGTATAGTCGAGGTTATGGCCTTCCCAGTGGTCACATACGGTTGTGAAAGCTGGACTATAAAGAAGGCAGAACGCCAAAAAATGGATGCCTTTGAACTGTGGTGCTGATGAAGACTCCCAAGAGTCTCTTGGACAGCAAGAAGGTCAAACCAAACATCCTAAAAGGAATAAACTCTGAATAATTGTTGATAGGACTGATGCTAAAGCTGAAGCTCCAGTATTATGGTCATCAGATGTGAATAGCTGACTCATTGGAAAATCCCCTGATGCTGGGAAAGATTGAGGGCAGAACGAGAAGAGAGCATCAGAAGATGAGATGGCTGGATGGCATCACCGATGCAACGCACATGAACTTGGGCAAACTTCGGGATATGTTGAGGGACAGGGAGACCTGGCATGCTGCAGTCCATGGGGGTCACAAAGAGTTGGACACAACTGGATGACTGAATAACAACATCAGTGCATAACAAAGAGAGATGACCTAGACACACACAATTATTTTTATTACTTATACCCTCTACATTTGATTAGACTCCATCAGTACCCAACTTACAACCTGGCATGTCTGGTACCTCAAGTTCACGAGGGTCAACCCTGATTTCATAGTCACTTACTGTTCCATCATCAAGGATTCCTCATCTACTGGGACCTGGTAGCATGTCAAAAGCTGCTGGTTTCTGCTACACAAATGACAATGCTTCTCTAGAAACATGAGTTTTCACTGTTATTCCCTTATTATTGTTTCCAGAGACACTATACAATATGCTCATTCACTTCCAGCACCTTTGCGTCTATCAAATAAAATGACTAAAGTGACTGAGCTGAAGGACAGATTTACCAAAGCCCAGACCTGCTGCAGAGCCCTGTCTTGCTCTGGGTCCACTAAAAGTTGGCAACCTTTGAATTATCTCATATCTATTTACTTACTTACTTATTCATGGCTGCGTTGGATCTTAGTTGCAGTGTACAGATTCTTCGTTGCTGCAATATAGCTTCTCTCTCTTTGCATCACACAGGCTTAGTTGTCTGGTGGCATGTGAGATCTTAGTTCCCCCACCAGGGATGGAACTGACAACCCCAGCATTGGGAGGTGGATTCTTAACTACTGGACTACCAGAGAAGTCCCCAAATTTTCTAATAAATAGATTGAAAAGAATTCCAAAAGAGCTATGCCCTTCTCCAAAATCCAAAAATGCCTACAGAGTGCTATTCCCTTTACCGTGTTAGGAGAGGTAAAATATAATAATTTATATTTCCATTGAAGGAATGTTCTGGCATCTCCAGGCATTTAGAGACTTTACAAGGTCACCCATGTGACAGGTCCCTGAATCATCCCAGGATTTATTTTTGACTCTTAGTCACACGTGAATCTTAGCAAGGAAGTGAAAAAACTTGCTTATTTCTGCGCATCAGGCCCCCTCAATATCATTCATCAAAAGAGAATCTGATCTAGAGAATGTCAAGGTGAACAAATTTTCTTTGACTCTATTTAAAACTGTGTAGGAATGTTATCACAGCTCTGGAGCAAGACACTGAATGTGTCCTGGCTCTGATCTTCTTTCTTCATGGAGTCTGAAAATAGCACATCACCAGATCATTAACTACATACAATTTCCAGAACTGATTAAATCTTTTCTAATAAAGATATCCCATCTCTCACAGCAGTGGGACTACCACTTCATTGTGTTTAAGTGGTCCACTGTCTTCTGTCAATATCCATCTGATTTTTGCAGTGACCAGATTGGTGAATTAAATAAATTGTGATGAGGACTTGTAACACAGCATGCTTTAAAACACTGATTTCTGCATTTCTACATGGGACATGACACTAATGCTGATTTATTATCTTCTCTAGGAAGAGGGGGACGTTTCAGAGATTTCCATCTGGCTTTTCCTACCAGGATGACTCTCATTCCCTGAGCCTAGAAACCATTGTGATAGCTCTGCCAGCTACTAATTATATTTTTCCCAATTATACATTTATGGACTATGGAAATAACCACAAGTTTGGCCTGCAGGACAGTGAGACACCCAGGGGGTGGACTTGTAACAGCAGGTCATGTATCATCTAGCCTGCTTATGTATCTAAACTAAGTGGGGATAGGCCCTTGGTGGTGTTTCGTGTCAGCTGAAATTCCACAGCTTTCAAAGGATCTTGGATTTTTCTTTTCTACAAGTAGAGTACATTGAATTTTAAAAAGTGTCTTTGGGGAAGAATTGGACTGATATTTATTTTAAAGGTTTGTTATGACTTTGAAGGGCTCTTCCTCAAAGGAACCTGGCTCTTTTATAATTAATGAAATTTGTTTGTTTGTTTTGTTTTGGGCTTTTTGTGGATGTGGCTGAATTTGCTTAAATTTCAACTAATTTTTTTTTTTTTTATGTTTTGTATCTTTTTTACTGAGGTATAGTTTTTTACAATGTTGTATTAGTTTCTGATGTACAGCAAAGTGAATCAGCTTTGTGCTTAGTCGCTTAGTTGTGTCCAACTCTTTGCAACCCCGTGGACTCTAGCCCACCAGGCTCCTCTGTCCATGGGGATCCTCCAGGCAAGAATACTAAAGTGGTGGCTATGCCCTTCTCCAGGGGATCTTCCCAACCCAGGGATCGAACCCAGGTCTTTTACATTGCAGGTGGATTCTTTACCATTTGAGCCATCAGGAAAACTCAAATCAGCTATCTATCTATATATATATACACACATATATCCCCTCCCTCATGGACCTCTCTCCCATCCCAAACCTATGTACCTAGGGTCACCTAATCTATGACAAAGGAGGCAAGAATATGCAATGTGGAAGAGACAGTCTCTTCAATAAGTTTTGCTGAAAAGCTGGACAGCTATATGTAAAGGAATGAAACTAAAACAATCCCTAACATCGTACACAAAAATACACACAAAATGGGTTAAAGACCTAAATGGAAGGCTGGACTATGTATAACTCTTAGAGGAAAACACAGGCAGAACACTCTTTCAAATAAATCACAACAAGATCTTATTTGACCCATCTTCTAGCATAATGAAAATAAAAACAAAAATAAGAAAATGGGACCTAATTAAATCTAAAAGCCCAGTTCAGAGCAGTGAACTATTATTAATCCTGACATCAAAGGATACTGGCATAGTTGGCCCACACACTGAAAGTCATCAAATAAAATAATTTTCACAACTCCTTCCTATGCCTCTTCCTCAATAGACACAAATCTTTAGAAACAAGTCAAGTGACCAGTATAGTTATTTGCCCTTGGCCATGGAATATAATCTCACCTGAGAATAACATCCCTTATGATTTTCATAGCCAACCACCCTACATCTACAGATTTCAGGGGAGAGATTGTGCTCACCTGCAGTTTCTGACCAAAATGTGGTCTAGGTACATGCTGTAAGAAATATGATATTTATTAGAATTTTCTAAAACGTCTTCATTATATTGCTTAGAAATTGGAAGAAAATCCAAATGATGTTTTAAAGGGTCTCAAAAGTTTTACCTTTTAAAAGGATATTGCAATTTTCATTAGATTCCTATGAGTTCAGAAACTGATTATTAGTTTTTGATTATTTTTCTACCAGTACACTTAACTATGAATTTAGTGTTTTGTGGTCTCTACATCTCATCAGTGGGGCATATATAATTAATTATTCCATAATTACATTGAAATAATGTATCTATGGCAGGTTCAAGGTGCTCTACAGAAGGAAACAAAACCCCGAATAGATAGTCCTCCTGCCTAATGAAGGGATCCCAATTGTTATTTTGGAATCATGTATCACAAACATTAGAAAATTGGCCCAGTAACAAATGTTTTAACCACTAGGAAGATGTTATGATTCACAATAGTCCATTCATTATATGACTAAGACTGAGAATCACTGGAAAGTTAGGATACTTCTCTTGCTGTCACAACCATCACCTCAGCAGAATAAATTATTAGATATATTCATTATACTGAGAGCAGAGAAGAACAAGCAGACAAAAGAAGTTGGTTCCTTAATGGAAAGAATTAATGGAAATTAATAATTTTGTGCATACTAAGATGCAGCTAAAATGGTGGTAGAGTTTTTGAGAATATGAAACGCCTTGGTTGGTAAATTGATTACTAGCAAGCAGAACACTTTTTTTTTTTTTTAATTAGCATTAGAGATAAATAAGATCAATGAAAAATAAGCAGACAAACATGCTAGCAACCTATAAAAATTAAAGTTGATTTCTCATTTACATCCCATGCCTATTCCCAAGCATTGAAGGGACTCACATTCTGAGCTTATCCTCATGCCAGGACCAAGATCAGCATCACAACTCTGTGTTCAATACCCTGTGATAAACCACAATGGAAAAGAATATGAAAAAGAATGCCTTAATATGTATATGCATAACTGAATCACTGTTGTACAGCAGAAATTAACACAATATTATAAATCAACCATGCTTCGATAAAATAAATAAAAAATAAATAAATAAATAAATAATTATATGCAATTGGAGTAACAGTGAAGGAATGAAAAAGTAAATGCAGGAACAAAAATGTGATACTAGATAATCCATTTAAAACAAAATATTATTGAAGATAAACCTAAAGGGAATTATAAAAATGATCAGTTATAAATAAATAATCCCTATTGCCAACACTAATGGACTTGAAATCTGAGCTGAAAAAATGTCAGAGGATCATCTAATTATTATCTATGAAAATAAATCAGATCAGAATATATTTTTTTCAGTGTTTATTTTCTTTTTTATTCACAGTCAGATTTTGGAAAAAGCAAAGTCCTTGTTCTAGTAAAAGAAGTTAGTTATTCAAGTTGTATCTTTTGTTTTATCCTTCTGTGGTGGCTCGGATAGTAAAGAATCTGCCTGCATTGCAGGAGACCTGAGATTGATCTCTGGGCTGGGAAGATCCCCTGGAGGAGGGCATGACAATCCACTCTAGTATTCTTGCCTGGGGAATTCCATGGACAGAGGAGACTTGTGGACTACATACAGTCCATGGGGTCACAAAGAATTGGACACGATTGAGCAATTAGCACACAAAATAGTAAAGCATGTTTCTCAGGACAACCAAGAATTGCTGACTGTCTAACCAAGCACTAGCTAGATCTCTTCTGTCTTAGGCCAAGAATGAGGAAGAGGGTTCTTGAGATACAGACATGACACTTCCTCTGGCTGTGACTCTGAACTACCTGTGAGTAGTACTGGAAACAAAAAATTACAAATTGTTGGATGTGAAGTTGGCAGTTGATCATACAAACTGCCAACCTGGGACAAGTATAGGGAGTTTGATGTTACTATGATTAATTGTTTTGAAGTAAACAGAAACAGCTCAGATGAAAGCAGTTCCCCTTCAAGTATAAATGTTATTGTTTATCAACCCTTCAGCATATGACCTATTTGAGTTTCTGGGTGGAAGATTTAAATCAGGTGAAGACTGTGATCTTTAGTCAATTTAGTCTTCAATGATATCTTCAGAGTAAAAGGGGGCTGAGAAGTTGTATGGGTTAGTGTGTAAAAATATGTCACATGGGTAGTAAAAATTGGGGTTCTTCTTAAATTTAGTATTTATTCACTTTATTGCACCCAAAGAGCCCTTGCACAATGCATAATCCAGCTCTTTCAAGTACTAACAGTGGGACTTGCAACCACAACCAAATACATTCATGCAAATCTTATGTAGTACACACTGTTTTTCAACATATACTATATTCTTCTATGCATGTTATTCTTCCAGATCTCCAAATCCTGAATGAAGCACAATGTTAGGCAAAATCAAACACCATATCCAACATCATAATCAATAATATTGTCTGTTTTTTTCCCCCCTGTGAGGAAGTTGGAGGAAAGGAAGTGATATATTAGGAACAATCATTCAAGAATAATTTATGGAGAACAAAATATGTTCCAGATAAAGTTTGTGGTGTGTGCTAAGTCATTTCAGTAGCGTCCAACTCTTAGTAACCCTATTGACCGTAGTCCACCAGGCTCCTCTCTCCATGAGGTTCTCCAGGCAAGAATACTGGAGTGGATTGCCATACCCTCATCCAGGGGATCTTCCCAGCTGAAGGATCAAACCCGCATCTCATGTGTCACCTACATTGTCAGACAGGTTCTTTAAACCATTATCACCTGGGAAGCCCAAATATCTTTACAAATTTTGTGGTACTGGATATTACTACTGAAACAAATATCTCTTCCTTCATGGTGCTAGAAGATTAGTGCCTGTATTTGTTGTTCTGTAGGTAAATATAGAATATACTTATTTAATCACTGTGTGTGTATGGAGAAGGAAATGGGACCCCACTCCAGTACTCTTGCCTGGAAAATCCCATGGGTGGAGGAGCCTGGTGGGCTGCAGTCCATGGGGTCGCTAAGAATCGGACACGACTGAGTGACTTCACTTTCACTTTTCATTTTCATGCATTGGAGAAGGAAATGGCAACCTACTCCAGTGTTCTTGCCTGGAGAATCCCAGGGATGGGGGAGACTGGTGGGCTGCCATCTATGGGGTCACACAGAGTCGAACACGACTGAAGTGACTTAATAGCTTAGCAGTGTGTGTGTATATATATTTATATGTATGTATGTGTGTGTGTGTGTGAATATAATCAATATACAGCTATCAATGAACTGTGTCCATAAAGTAATATAATTTAGGCTACCAGAAGAGAAAAAAATGTTTTATTTTGATAAAGAAAAATGAACTAAATGAAAGTCCTTTTTTAGATTTTAATTAATATTTGCAAGTCAGTCAGAGATTGCTATTCACAGAAAGCTATAAAATATCACTTTAGGGGATGCAAGACTAATTTTTACTTAATCATTGTTATCCTCTTCATTTATTTGAAGTAAGAAGTATCCTGATGCTCTACATTTTCTGTGTATCTATAAAATATTGGCAAGGGAATTCAAAAAGAAAACTTTTTTTAAATTTAAAATGATGATTAGATCAGATAGAATAAGGGAATATTATTACTTCTATTACCAACATAGAACAATGTACCAGCTAGAAATGCCTTATGTGAGAGCACAGTGTTTCCTCTCTTGCTTGAAAGCATTGATGAACATTCTTTTAGAGAAGAGGATATGGGTAAATAGGGAATTCCACTGAGATAATGCTCATCACTTCACCACTACTTGGATTCCATCATTGGTTCTATGACTTAAGAATACCTGTGATATCAGACATCAGTTCAGTTCAGTCACTCAATCATGTCCGTCTCTTTGCAACCCCATGAATCGCAGCACGCCAGGCCTCCCTGTCCATCATCAACTCCCAGAATTTACCCAAACTCATGTCCATTGAGTGGGTGATGCCATCCAGCCATCTCATCCTCTATCGTTCCCTTCTTCTCCTGCCCCCAATCCCTCCCAGCATCGGGGTCTTTTCCAATGAGTCAACTCTTCTTCGCATAAGGTAGCCAAAGTATTGGAGTTTCAACTTCAGCATCAGTCCTTCCAATGAACAGACATATACAAGATTAATTTTAAATAGAAGAATGTATAATGCAATCATTCTGTCAATTCTCATAAAAAATTTAGTGAGATTTGCTTGTGTGGATTTAATATCTTACTCCTCCCAACTTTTGTTGTTGTTGTTAGAGGTGTGGGGGAGAGGCGGAAGGTGAGCATATAAAGAAAACAACTCAGGATAATTTGAGTCAAGATAGAGAATCTAACTTAGATTATGGAAGCACACTGGCCACGAGCTAGGGAGCACTTGAAACAATGGTTTCGGACTATTGAATATGTGATTTTGGAGAAAAGGGATTGACTAGGAATTCTCAAACAGTGAAGTGTAGAACAGCACTGCTATAGACCAAGAAAAGCTTCTAGAAAAACAGAACCACAGAACAAATGAACATTATGGCAAAATAAGCAACACATATTTCAAATGATATGATTTGATAGAATAGAATAAAAATTAGAATTGGAAAACTCTGATATGGGGTATTTAAATGAAAGGAAAACACCATTTCAGAAATGAAGACTAAACTCAATAAACAGGCATGAATGGCACACAGATACATATGTAGCTCAACAAATAAAGAAAAAATATTAAAACTTATAATAAGAAAATTCCTGAAAAAAAAAAATCAATGAACAAAATCTATAGCTCAAAGAAGCTCCCCTCTCAAAAAAAAAAAAAGATAAAAGTACATTTAGAAGAACTCTTATCTAATATTATTGACCCAGAAAAACCAACAAGATAAATTCTAGTATAATTATCAGACTTTAAAAAAAAAAAAAGAGAAAAGAAAATGCAAGGAAGAAGAAGGAGGGAGAGGAATAGGGGGAGCAAGAGAGACATTTTAAAATAGCCAAGTGAAAAGATCAAATCTTTTCAATGAGATGAAAAATAAACCACAGGAGAAATAGCCAGATTTGAATTGTCAGAGTTTTCAATAACAATTTGTTTTGCCAAAATAAATATATCTGGTGTTGCAAGGAATGAAAATGTGAACCAAGGATTTTTTGAAGCTAACCTGGTTTACAAGAATATAAGTTACAGATAACTTGGAAGAGGAATCTACTAGAGCTCAGATCTCAAAGAAACAAAATAACTGGTCAGACGTTGACATAAACACTCACTGTGAGCAGTAGATAAATATTTGTGTTTAGTATAAAAACTGAGAGTTTTAAGACAGAGAAACTCTGTGTAAAGTCCATATACTCTGATAATTCATATACAGTATTTAAATAGAGTAAAAGGACCAAAACTACTTACAATTTCTTTTTTGAATCGTAATGGTTGTAAGTAGTATTGGTATTGTTAAATGAGAATATCGCCCATGAAATGTAGAATTAAACCAGTGAATAACTATGTGTAATTCAGATTCTGTTATATTCTGTATTCTTGAAAGTGAGACTGTGAATAGAGACAGAGATGTAACTGGAATAGAAATTACAAGTCTAGAATATCTTTTCAGAACACCTGGCAAGGAAACCGTCAGTCTAATATTGTATCAAAGGTAACTAAAGTCAATCTGAAGAATCATGTTGAAAGCTTGGGAACAGATAATATACATTATTTCATAGATTTTCAGCTTGAGTTTAAGCAATCAACAAGTAAAATGGAAAAATCATCATAGGGGGCCAGCTTACAGTGTTGGCCACAGTTGGTTAGGAAAGATTCAAAATGCAAACATGAATGATGAGTCACAGTATACAAACATGTTTTTCTTATTTTATAACACAGTGTGCACAATCTAGAATATTCCCAGTCTACATCTCTATCTTCTTCTTGAAGGACAAAGAGGGATAAAAACTTTAGTCAGCAATATAGCAGAGACTTCAAACCATCAGCTAGGAACACTGGGTGTAATATCCAAGGGGTGCCACATGTACAGCCCAGCTCAGAATCCCCCTTGTAGATTTTTTAAAATTCATTTTTATTGGAATATGGTTGCTTTACAATGTTGTATTAGTTTCTACTGTACATCAAATTGAATCAACTATATGTGCACATATATCCCCCTTTTTCTTCACATTTAGGTTTGCACAGAGCACTGAGTAGAGCTCCTTGTGCTGTACACTAGGTTCTCATTGCTTATCTATTTTACACATAGTATTAATAGTGTATACATGTCAATCCCAATCTCCTAATACATCCCACTATCCCCCTTTTCCTCCTCCATTCATTTGTTCTCTATATCTCTATTTCTGTTTTTCAAATAAGATCATCTATACCATTTTTCTAAATTCCATATATATGCATTAACATATGTTCGCTTTTCACATAGATGTGTTAATATGCAGTATTTAATTTTCTCTTTCTGACTTCAGTTCAGTTCAGTCGCTTAGTCGTGTCCGACTATTTGTGACCCCGTGAATCGCAGCACGCCAGGCCTCCCTGTCCATCACCAACTCCCGGAGTTCACTCAGACTCACGTCCACCGAGTCAGTGATGCCATCCAGCCATCTCATCCTCTGTCGTCCCCTTCTCCTCTTTTCTGACTTACTTTCTGACTTCTCCTTTCTGACTTACTTCACTCTATATGGCAGTCTCTAGTCCACCTACATCAATAAATGATCCAATTTGTTCCTCTTTATGACTGAGTTCCTTTTAGGCTTTTTATATTCCATTGTATGTACTACATCTTCTTTATCCGTTCATCTGTTGGTGAACATCCAGGTTGCTTCCATGTCCTGGCTGTTGTAAATAGGGCTGCAATGAACACTGAGGTGCATGTGTAGGTGTTTAAGAACACACCAGAACTAAAACTCATACCAGAAAGGACAGTTTGAGAAGATAATTCATTCATATCCAGTAATATATAATTTTATGGATACCTGTCATGCTCCAGACACTATGGTAAACATGTGAAATATATTACCTCTAAGCCAACAATCACGTGACATAAAGAGTCTCTCTCTTATTTTCCATATGAAGGAGTAAATCAGGAGTCAGAGAGTTTAAATGACTTATCTAAACCCACATGGTGAAAAGTAAAACAGCCAAATACCAATTTATTTGATATACTCTAAGGGTTATCCTTTTTTTTTCCCACAAATATAGGCCAAAATGTTTTTCTTAGAATGAAATCTTTTTTTTTATTTATTAAGACCTCATTGAGATAATCCAACCCATTTCCTAATATTTTATTAAAATAACTTGCTGATCTTTTTCATTCTGGGTATTAAAATAACAATATTTTGTCACCATGTTGTGTTAAGTGAATTTTAATGTGGTAAAAGAGCAATACCATATAGCTATTAATTCCATTTTGAATCACTTAGGATCCTCAATTACAAGCCACATAATACCATCTCTCTCTGATTATAGAAGAAATGTTTCTAAAAGTGTTTCATAACTGCCAGAGTCAATACAAAATTAAATTTGAGGTTACACAGACAGGAAGGTTACATTCAAATTTGCACTGTGATTAGTTGTCTGAGAACATAATTGCCAAGCTGGTAAGATGCTAAATACTGTACCTGGCATGGCCAATTATATATTTCTGGATACCAGTGCTGCCACTGATGCCCGTAAGAGTCCCTCAGGTCAAGTGTGCATGTGGCACTATCTTCCCACTTTAATTCTGAGGTTACTGCGTTTCCTTGGCACAGCTTGGCTCATGTGCTTGCATCTTGGCTGTGAAGGATGTTGGGAAAGTGAGTTGGTCCCTCATTTTCAACTTCTCTAGCGGCTGACACACTCTGCCTCTGCACAATTCATGTGCTGGGGAAGACCTCAAATGTCAAAGAAGATTCAGATGCCTTGCCACTGAAGGGTGACAGATTATCACCATGGCCATCTTTCCTACATTGTCAGTGATGCTGGTCTTCCTAAGGGGTTTCCCAGGTGTCTCAGTGGGTAAAGAATCCGCCTGCAATGCAGGAGTCTCAGAAGCCACAGGAGCCGCGGGTTCAGTCCCTGAGTTGGGAAGATTCCCTTGAGGAAGGCATGGCGATCCACTCCAGTATTCGTGCCTGGAGAACCCCATGGTCAGAGGAGCCTGGCAGGCTTCAGTCCCTGGGGTTGCAAAGAGTCTGACATGACTGAAGCAACTGAGCACTCATGCAGGGTCTTCCTGATGCTGTTGCAATTTTTCCTTTAATTACTTTACAGTGGACAACTGTACTTAAACTTATCTAAAAACAATTTGCAAGTTAATTTCTTGTTATTTTCAAGTATTTGTAGGAAGATAACTTTATAACTGATAAAAGAATATAACTTCCTTTGTTTTAATTAGTAGAATATTTTCTTTCAGTTCAATTTTCAAGCTATGGGATAGAATATTTAACTGCAAAGGAATACTAATCTCACAAATATACTAAGAACAGCAGAGAAGTAAAAGCCATTTCCCCTCAAAATTTCCAGGAGTTTATTTCTATGTATGCTGAAGGATACCCTTGTCTCTTCATATTTCATAAAGCAGTTTCAAGCAGAAGAACCACTGTGCTAATTAGATTATTTTGTATTTATAAGGAGTGGCAAGTGATGAGGCATAGTTACTTTAAATACAATGCACATATTCTTCAATTTATTTAAAGAAATAAAACTACTTCATATTTATGAAGCAACTTTGATCTAGAGAGATCAAAATATTTGAAGGCTTTCATCTCCAGAACTTTTATAACTTCCTTTAAGGGAAACAGGTGGTAATTATGACTTGATTTTACAATTGAATATATTTTATTTTAAAATTGAACATCTTTTCTATAGAATCTATAGAATATAGAAAAGATAAGTATAAAAGCTTATCATAAATATCAATTCAGAAGTAGGGGAGAACGCAGAGGCAAGGTCTTCTCGCTGTCACTAATGCTTTTAATCAATATAATTTTGAAGAATGATTTTCCTGATTTTCATTAATAAAATAAAATCCAGAGACATGTCTTGAAGTCATAAAAGAAAATATTTTTAATAGCACAATACACATGCATAGTTGATATACAACAATTTTTGACTAAATAAGAATAAATATTAAGGGGAAAGCCATTTCCTAGTATTAAAGTAGATTTAAATCATGAAAAATGTAATTGCTGAGACTTGAAATCAACTTTCTCTCCCCCAACTAAGACCTAAAGACAGGTGTGTTTGTTTATTTCCTCCTGGCACATTAACTTCAATGTGGTTGGCAGTGAGGTACCAAACTCGAATTCCAAGAGAAGTGGCGTTTGAAACATGTCAATTAACATGACAGCCACAAACCGTGGCATGAAAAACACCATAACAATCTCGGTATTGTTTGGTTTTATTTTTGTTTATTTAGTGTTAGGCCAATATAAACAGATTAAATATTTTCGTGTGTTAAAAGGATATTATATTTTAATCTCCAGGTAAGTTGGAGATCAAGCACAGTGAGCTGCCACCAAATGTTCAGATGATTATTGGAGATGATTCTTTTTTTAATATTTATTTATTTGGCCATATCGGTCTTAGTTGCAGCATGCAGGATCTTCATTGCGTTCTGTGGGATTCTTCGTTGCAGTGCACAGGCTCTCTAGATGTGGATCATGGCCTTTGGAGTGCACAGGCTCAGAAGTTGTGGCAAGCAGGCTCTCTAATTGTGGTGCAGGGGCTCCAGAGCTCCTCGGCTTCAGCAGTTGCAGCACATGGACTTAGTTGCTCCATGGCATGTGGGATCATGTTTCCCTGCCCAGGGATCAATCCCATATGCCCTGTATTGCAAGGCAGATTCTTAACCACTGGGCAATCAGGGGAGCACCTGGCAGATGACTCTGTGTTCATTTCTTTTTTCTATGTCTCTGAAAGAATACTTAGATTTTTCCATTGTGTAACAAAAAATAATATCTATATTTTCCCTTTTATGTAAAATAATTTCTAAAGTTATTTAGAAGTTTTTCCACACAGGCATAAAAGAATAGGTGTTCTTTTCTCACCTTTTGAATTGTGATATATGATTTTAAACAACTAACTAGCTTGCTTTACTCATTGACTTATTGTCCGTATTTGGATGAAAATTCTTCTCACGGAACATTTTTGACTGACGTGTGTGGATATGACATAGAAATGATTACAGGCTAATTTAGATTCAGATAGAAATGTTAATTCTAGTACTATTCAGCCCTCTCATAGAGGCATTTTGTGTTTCAACCTACATTAAATTCTTTTCCAGGCCATGACTCAGATGTCATCTAATAGGAAAACAGCCAACAGGCAGACAGAAATAGGGAGGAGGGGAAAGTATGGACAAATCATAAAATGGATAATTAATCCTTGAGTTAATCCAAAATTGATAGCTGTGGATAAATGAGAAAACCTTCTTAAAATAAGAGACACTAAACAATTTAAGAATTTAATACATAATTTAGATTTCTTTTTTGCATTGTATTTCAGGAATAGCTATTCAAGCACACTGCAGGCAGTGTTTGATGTTGCCAAAATATTCATATCTATTCAATTGTGACTTAATAATTGCACACACTTTAATATTGTATTTAGAAAAGAAGCAATTTAACTTCTACAGTTAAAAGACTCTAATTCTGCTACCAGACACAGCATGCATTTCTGACTTGCCCACTTCGAAGGAAGTGTTTTTCATTTGTTTATATTGGCATTCTGCCCTCTAGAAAATCAAGTGAAAATTCAGAAGGAAACGTAATTTACTTTTATCAAAGTTGCCAAAACTAGAAAATGAAAAAAATAATGAATGAAAATATGTCATGCTATTTGCACATTTTAAATACTTACAGTATAAAATTATACACTTGCAACCATTGTATATTCTACTATATTTATTCTAGATGCATAATACAGTGGTTTATAAAGGATTTTCAATGTGGGAAATTATTTTTATTTATTTATTTACATAAAAGAAATATTAAATTGAGGAAATTAAGGTATGACAGCTTCTGACCTTCTAATAACTTTCCTTCTCTCTAATGTGAAAGAAATCTGGAAGGAAGCCTCCATGCATTATTGGGTTGTTAGGGAGAAGTTATAATATGTTCACAGATCACCCAGCTTCTCATGTGGGACTCAGGAGCATGCAAGAGGAAAGCTGATACCATGATAAGAGGTGTATAGTAATGTTTATGTTATTTTGTATTATTTTCATTATATTCTTTCATTTTCTCAACTTCTCTTGCATATCTAATATAGGCCTGGGCAGCTCAAAGTAGAGAGCATTTTTGTCAGTAATAACTGTCAGTAAAAGGTAAATGAAATATAAGATATACTATAAGAGACATGCTTATCAAAATATATTTTAAAATATACTTCCACTATTAATGAATATATCAAAGAATGCTATTATGAGTTCAGATGCTTGGTTCCTGATTTCACTGGCAGGTTCAAAACTCTAACAGGCAGGGGGGAAAGCTGAGAAAGGAAGAGCTCTCCTAATTTCTTATTTGTGACTCTAGGTGGCAACTCCTGCCCAAGGTCTGCACAACCCAACATGGGACATCAGCAGCCATGGAGAAATGGTAGGGTGATGTGGGATAGGTAAGGCCTCCAGGATGCCAGTGGTGCTGACACAGAAGATGAGACATGGTTTTATTTGCTTTGATTTCAGCAGTTTTTGGATGTTCAGGTGGGACAAATGATAAGGCCACATAGTTAATTAGGAGGACAGCACAACCAAACAGACACTAATCACGTGAGTTTTGTCCCCTAGCTGTGGAGCTTCCAGTGATCTTGTGGAATAAGAGTTAAAAGAGATTCTGTAAGTCCGAGTATGTGGTCTAAGTCGTCTAATTACTTAGAGGAAGAGGAATTTACTTGTGAAGCTTAACCTCTCTTCCTTCAGTCCCTACTCTAACACATCTCTGCTCCCCAGAATAAGTAAGACCATGGAGCAGTGGATCATAGAGAATAAGTAATAGGCTCTGGGGTTTCAAATGAACATGGAAGATTAACCATGTATATTTCTGGTTTCTCTCCCAAGACATCCACAAAATGGCAATATATAGATTTTAAAGGATATAAAACTACCAGTTCAAATAAAATGTAAGAGGTGACTTCAGTAGATGGGAGATGTTAACTATATTTTTGCAGATAAAAAGGAGACAGGATGGTAAAAGGATAGGCAGAAAAGAGATAAACTATAGTTTTTAAAGAAAATACTAAATGAGACTCATGAGTTGCAAAAACAAACAAAAAAAGCAGGTATTGGAAGAGTTTGGGCTGAAGTGTCCCATCACCAGGCATAAGACAAGTTTATTCTCTATAGACATTGAACAATATATTCTCTCCTTCAGGCACATCAAAAATGACAGATGGAAGGACTGAGTTATGGAGTAGAAACTAAGAGATCAATTAAATTTTTTCACATTCAACAAAGGGAACCTCAGACTTCTCTCTTCCAACTCACAGAATGTTTCTAGCCAAGTATAGACTCCTGGGAGAAATGGAAAATTATTCTTAAAAAGTGCCAAGAAAGCTCCCTGAATATTGGTAATTAAGGAAACTTTTTAAAATAGCTCTGTAACTTAGCAACTTTTATCAAAATCCATCCATTCATCATCTCCAGCAATATAGCTTTCACTGAGCTTTTTTTAATTCTGAAATCAGACTCCAAATGTCACAAGACATTTGTGGAATGCCTCCCTTAGTATAGACCCTAATTTAAATAAAATATGTCAATAGTAGAAAAGATAATGCTGGGAATAGGAGGTAAACACAAATAAAATTTATAGCAATTAAATATCCTTGAAAAGATACACTATCTATAAAATAATGGGAACCAATAAAAGAAAGTCAATTTGAGATCAGAAAGTGAACAATTTTATAGCTAAAATGGAAAAAAAAAAGTAATAAAATGATCAAAGGAGATCAAGAAAACTTCCTAAGTGCACAACTAAAGTAAAAAGAAATGAAAAACACTATAGAAAATCAAGCAAAAACAAACAAACAAAAAAGCCTCAATCTAAGAATAAAATTGATGAAATGATAGAACAGAGGTTCTAGAAAAAGTAGGCAAAGAGAATCATAAGGAGAACCTTATCGAGGAAATATCAAAAGAATGTGCTTCAGCCAAGTTTGTTCAGGAAAAGAGAAGCCAATCTTGATATTCTAAGTAGGAAGTTTTTCAGTACAAAAAAATTAAAGATGCACATACGCTTGTAAGGACTGAAAACACAAGGGTAGAGGAAACTGAATAGAAGGAGGTGACACCCAGGACCTTGCTACACACCCATCTCAAGTCTTAGAATTCTCATGGATATTGACCACTTTTTCCTGAAGTGCCAAGGTGGGAGATTTTCAGAAAATATCTGGCACCTAATTGGAAGGACTGATGCTGAAGCTGAAACTGCAATACTTTGGCCACCTGATGTGAAAAACTGACTCATTTGAAAAGACCCTGGTGCTAGAAATGATTGAAGGTGGGAGGAGAAGGGGACTACAGAGGATGAGATGACTGAATGGCATCACCAACTCAATGGACATGAGTTTGAGAAAGCTCTGGGAGTTGGTGATGGACAGGGAAGCCTGGAGCGCTGCAGTCCATGGGGTCGCAAAGAGTCGGACACCACTTAGCAACTGAACTGAACTTAACTGAATAGGCTCAAGGGAAGCCACTTCTTTCAGATTCAACTGCAAAGTCAGTGCCTGGCAGCTATTATTATGTTGGTACAAAAGTAATTGTGGTTTTGGACTGTGAATTTTAAATCATTATGACTAGGCTCAAACACATCTTTATTAATGAAAATATGAACCGTTACTCATTACATTTTTGCCAATGAGAAATAAGTTAATTTATTCCTGTAGTGTAAAAATCCATGCTTTGAGATTCGACAAACTCGTGGAAAACATTTACTACCTCCTGCTGGTGGTGGAAGTATTTTCCCTTTAAAAAGTTGTTGAGATGCTTAAAGAAGTGTTAGCTGGTGAGAGGCCAGGTGAATATGGCCCATGATGCAAAACCTCGTAGCCCAATTCATTCAACTTCTGAAGCCTTGGCTGTGCAACTTCCAGTCAGGCATTGTCATGCTGAAGAATTGTGTCTTTTCTGTTGACCAATGCCAGCGGCACACATTGCAGTTTCCAGTATGTCCCATCAATTTGCTGAGCATACTTCTCAGATGTAATGGTTTTGCTGGGATTCAGAAAGCTTAGTGGAGCAAACAAGCAGCAGACCACTGGCAAGTGACCATGACTGTTTTGGGTTCATGTTTGGCTTTGGGAAGTGCTTTGGAGCTCTCAGTCCAACCACTGAGCTGGGCATTGTCGATTGCCACATAAAATCCACTTTTTGTCACAAGTCACCATCTTATTGAGAAATGGTTCTTTGTTGTTGTGTAGAATAAAGAGGACATGCTTCAAAATGACGATCTTTCTGATTTTCAGTCCACTCATGAAGCACCCACTTATCAAGCTTTTTCACCTTTCCAATTTGCCTCAAATGCCAAATGACCATAGAATGGTCAACATTGAGTTCTTCAGCAGCTTCTCGTGTAGTTGTAAGAGGATCAGCTTTGATGATTGCTCTCAATTTGTTGTTGTCAGCTTCTGGTGGCTGGCCACTATTCTCTTCATCTTCAAGCCTCTGGCTTCCTTTGCAAAACTTCTTGAATCACCACTGCCTGTATGTTCATTAGCAGTTCCTGGGACAAATGCGTTGTTGGTGTTGCAGGTTACATCTGCTGCTTTACATTTTGAACTCAAATAAGAAAATTGCTCAAATTTTCTTTTTGTTTAATGTCATCTCTATAACCTAAAACAAATATAACTAACAAGTAATAAGTCACTAGCAAAAAATAGCAAGAAATGCACATTAAAATGGTTTATAACATAACCACATTTATTTAAGAATGCATTCCAGTTTCAACAATTCAAAACTGCAATTATTTTTGCACCAACCAAATGTAATTTAAGAATCTCAAGGAAGGTAGACCACTGCTGTTGATTTTAGTGCTTGCCATCCTGCATAAAAAGTCTACCATTTGTATGTGCATACAGCAGTCCCTGGAGTACCTCTCATTGACAAAGTCTAACTCATAATTCATTGGGAAGGGGATTTTGATCATTCTCTTTTCCCATGAGAAGGAGATAGAAGGTGGTTATGATGATACTGCTTTGACCATAGCGAATCAAGCACATAACTCTCCAGAACTGAGGAGCATCCTTTCCCAATTTGAAAATGGCGAAGTATTTCCCTAGCACCTCAAATGAGAAAAAAAGATAGAAAAAGCTTTATAAGAAAAGGAAGAAAGAATTCCCAAAACAATGAGAGGGAATCTGAATGATAGTATGGTTCTCAGAAGCAACAAATAAGGGAAAACAAGAGAGGAAAGCCTTTAAAATTCAGAAGAAAAGCAAATCTTAACATTTGATTCAGTCCATGAGTCAATCAAGGTAAAAGATAAACCAGGAACATTCTCATTCATAGAGTACCCAGAATACCTATAAGCTTTCATCTCCTTTCAGTTCAGTTCAGTCACTCAGTCATGTCCGACACTTTGTGACCCCATGAACCACAGAATTCCAGGCCTCCCTGTCCATCACCAACTCCTGGAGTCCACCCAACCCCATGTCCATTGAGTCGGTGATGCGATCCAACCATCTTATCCTCTGTCGTTCCCTTCTCCTCCTGGCCTCAATCTTTCCCAGCATCAGGGTCTTTTCAAATGACTCAGCTCTTTGCATCAGGTGGCCAAAGTAATGGAGTTTCAGCTTCAACATCAGTCCTTCCAATGAACACACAGGACTGATCTCCTTTAGGATGGACTGGTTGAATCTCCTTGCAGTCCAAGGGACTCTCAAGAGTCTTCTCCAACACCACAGTTCAAAGGCATCAATTCTTCCGCACTCAGCTTTCTTTATAGTCCAACTCTCACATCCATACATGACCACTGGAAAAACCATGGCCTTAACTAGATGGACCTTTGTTGACAAAGCAATGCCTCTGCATTTTCATATGCTGTCCATCTCCTTTAATTTCCTATTAATTCCTTGGAGGCTCCTTCTTTAAAAAATAAGCAAAATAAGGAAATATGTAACATACAAGAAGCAATAAATATATTCTAATAGAGCCTGATAGCCATGTAATAATTTAATCTTAAGATTCAGTCTGTCAGTATCAGTTCAGTCACTCAGTTGCATCCGACTCTTTGCGACCTCATGGACTGCAGCACACCAGGTCTCCCTGTCCATCACCAAATCCAGGAGTCTACTCAAACTCATGTTCATTGAGTTGGTGATGCCATCCAACCATCTCATCCTCTGTTATCAACTTCTCCTCCTGCCTTCAATCTTTCCCAGCATCAGGGTCTTTTCAAACGAGTCATTTCTTTGAATCAGGTGGCCAAAGTATTGGAATTTCAGCTTCAACATCAATCCTTCCAATGAGTATTTAGGACTGATTTCATTTAGGATGGACTGGTTGGATCTCCTTGAAGTCCAAAGGACTCTCAAGAGTGTTCTCCAACACCACAGATCAAAAGCATCGATTCTTCAATGCTCAAGTTCTTTATAGTCCAACTCTCACATGCATACATGACTATGGGAAAAACCATAGCCTTGACTAGACGGACCTCTGTTGGCAATGTCTCTGCTTTTTAATATGCTCTCTAGGTTGGTCATAACTTTTCTACCAAGGGTAAGCATTTTTTAATTTCATGGCTGCAGTCACCATCTGCAGTGATTTTGGAGCCCCCCAAAATAAAGCCTACTACTATTTCCCCATCTATTTCCCATGAAGTGATGGGACTGGATACCATGATCTTAGTTTTCTGAATGTTGAGCATTAAGCCAACTTTTTCACTGTCCTCTTTCACTTTCATCAAGAAGCTCTTTAGTTCCTCTTCACTTTCTGCCATAAGGGTGGTGTCATCTGCATATCTGAGGTTATTGATATTTCTCCTGGCATCTTGATTCCAGCTTGTGCTATTTCCAGCCCAGCATTTCTCATGATGTCCTCTGCATATAAGTTAAATAAGCATGGTGACAAAATACAGCCTTGAAGTACTCCTTTTTCTATTTGAAAACAGTCTATTGTTTCATGTCCAGTTCTAACTGTTGCTTCCTGACCTGCACGCAGATTTCTCAAGAAGCAGGTCAGGTTGTCTGGTATTCCCATCTCTTTAAGAATTTTCCACAATTTATTGTGATCCACACAGTCAAAGTCTTTGGCATAGTCAATAAAGCAGAAATAGATGTTTTTCTGGAACTCTCTTGCTTTTTTGATGATCCATCAGATATGGGCAATTTGTTCTCTGGTTCCTCTGCCTTTTCTAAAACCAGCTAGAATATCTGGAAGTTCATAGTTCATGTATTATTGAAGCCTGGCTTGGAGAATTTTGAGCATTACTTTACTAGCATGTGAGATGAGTGCAACTGTACAGTAGTTTTAGCATTCTTTGGCATTGCCTTTCTTTGGGATTGGAATGAAAACTGACCTTTCCCAGTAATGTAGCCACTGCTGAGTTTTCCAAATTTGCTGGCAGATTGAGTGCAGAACTTTCACAGCATCATCTTTTAGGATGTGAAATAGCTCAACTGGAATTCCATCACCTCCACTAGCTTTTTTTGTAGTGATGTTTCCTAAGGCCCACTTGACTTCACATTCCAGGATGTCTGGCTCTAGGTGAGTGATCACACCATCATGATTATCTCAGTTGTGAAGATCTATTGATATAGTTCTTCTGTGTATTCTTGCCACCTCTTCTTGATATCTTCTGCTTCTGTTAGGTCCATACCATTTCTGTCCTTTATTGAGCCCATCTTTGCATGAAATGTTCCCTTGGTATCTCCTTTTCTTGAAGAGATCTCTAGTCTTTCCCATTCTATTATTTTCCTCTATTTCTTTGCACTGATCACTGAGGACAGCTTTCTTATCTCTCCTTGCTATTCTTTGGAACTCTGCATTCAAATGGGTATATTTTTCCTTTTTTCCTTTGCTTTTTGCTTCTCTTCTTTTCACAGCTATTTGTAAAGCCTCCTCAGACAGCCATTTTGCTTTTTTGCATTTCTTTGTTTCCAAGGCAAACCATTCAGTATCATAGTAATCCAAGTCTATGCCCCAACCAGTAATGCTGAAGAAGCTGAAGTTGAATGGTTCTTGAAGACTTACAAGACCTTCTAGAACTAACACCCAAAAGATGTCCTTTTCATTATAGGGGACTGCAATGCAAAAGTAGGAAGTCGAGAAACACCTGGAGTAACAGGCAAATTTGGCCTTGGAATACGGAATGAAGCAGGGCAAAGACTAATACAGTTTTGCAAAGAAAATGCACTGGTCATAGCATACACCCTCTTCCAACAACACAAGGGAAGACTACACCTGGACATCACCAGATGGTCAACACCAAAATCAGATTGATTATATTCTTTGCAGCCAAAGATGGAGAAGCTCTATACAGTCAGCAAAAACAAGACCAGGAGCTGACTGTGGCTCAGATCATGAACTCCTTATTGCCAAATTCAGACTTAAATTGAAGAAAATGAAGAAAACCACTAGTCCATTCAGGTATGACCTAAATCAAATCCCTGGTGGCTCAGACAGTAAAGCATCTGCCTGCAATGCGGGGGACCCAGGTTCGATTCCTGGGTTGGGAAGATCCCCTGGAGAAGGAAATGGCAATGCACTCCAGCACTCTTGCCTGGAAAATCCCATGGATGGAGGAGCCTGATAGGGTACAGTCCATGGGGTTGCAAAGAGTCGGACACCACTGAGTGACTTCACTTTCACTTTCACTTGCATGATACATTTTTCTCAATCTAGTGCAAACTGTTACCTAACTATACCAGGACCATCAGTGGATGCCCCCACCCAGCCCTGTATTCCAATGTCTCCATGCTCTAGTTATCTGGTTCCTTTGCTTGGAAAGTCATTCTTCCACTTCTTGTGCTATGGAAAACTTATTTGTCTTTCAAGTCGAAGTCAAATATTGTTTTTTCTTTTGTAGCTTTCCTTAATTCCTTAAATATTAGTTTTCTCTTAAATTTAATTTCAAGTTTGTGTGTGTGTGTATTTGTGTTGATACCACGGTTTTGTTAACCTCATTATCATGCTTTTTCTCTTCTAGTTCATTGTTACATTTAGTTCTATGTGTGACTATGAAAATGTGCTCATCTAGTCTCCTGCTGCAGGCAGCAGAGTTGACTAGCAACTCCCACTACTCAGATTCCTCTGGATACATCTGTGAGCACCTACTGAAGCTAAGCTTCCCTGGCTAGGCAGTTCACTTCTCTGAGTTGCAGGGCTCATTTAATGGACAGCTTTGGGCAGTAATTTCATACTTATTCCTTTTTCCTTCCCTTTCAGCTTCACAATGGTCACACCTTCTATTTTCCCCTTCTCTGGCTCTTTCTCCTTTTTTCCACAGGAAATTATTCCTCCCAGTAATATCTTTCAGTTCTAATCCTCTAATAAGATCCATCTGTTTGTTGGAGGACCCAAAATTACAATGCTCCCTAGAGAAAAAGAGGAATATTTTTAATTTAAATTTGGATTCCTTTTGCATACAATAAGCATTTGAGAAATATTTCCAGCAAGGTTTCCTTTTAAAAAAATTGTCTATAGAATCCCTATGACCAGAACTTAAATGTATTTAGGTGAATGTGGACTAAACTATTTTGATTTTCTCCTAAAAGTGTCTATGTTATGGGTGTGTGAGGAAGAATCATTATAGAGCATAAGTCATTTTGTTTTATGGGCTTCCCTGATAGCTCAGTTGGTCAAGAATTGGCCTGCAATGCTGGACACCCCAGTTCTGTTCCTGGGTTGGGAAGAGCCACTGGAGAAGTGATAGGCTACCCACTCCAGTATTCTTGGGCTTCCCTTGTGGTTCAGCTGGTAAAGAATCACCTGCAATGCAGGAGACCTGGGTTTGATCCCTGAGTTGGGAATATCCCCTGGAGAAGGGAATGGTTAACCACTCCAGTATTCTTGCCTGGAGAATTCCATTGACTGTATAGTCCAGGGGGTTACAAAGAGTCAGACACGACTGAGTGATTTTCACTTTCATTTTGTTTTGCTGAGTCATTTCCATGAGTGCTATTCTTTCTGGTATCAGAGGAAGAAAATTTCAATTGGAAAGTAAATCTTGAAAAAGGTATAGAATAGTAGCTCAGACTTCTGAAAAATCTGGAGGTTTTCTCCATCCGACCCTGTTGGATTCACAAGCTCAAATAAACTTATCAAGATCTAGTCTCATATTTTCATATAAGCCTACTTTCTTATTGCTTCTGATATTTCCTCTGATCTCTGGCATATTTTTCCACTCCTCCTGCAGACAGGCCACCAACAGATCCAGACTTAATCATCTCTTCTTAACTATCAGTGACAGAGATGAGATGTGTTGAGGCAGTTAGGGAGATGAGGAGGGAGATAGACCAGGCAAATCCTGCTAATAAGACAAAGGATTAGTTCTCATTATACCCACTTGGGTTACCCATCTATATACAGACTAGTCCCTGGTTATGGGTGGGAAAGTTATCAATAATTTATAGATAAATAGACTAGTTGTCATTTATACAACTGAACAGCTGCTTTAAAGACTGAGAAAGTCTTTCAGTTTCAGGGGTTGGAACTCTAACATTAGGAATATTTAAGAAATTCATTCACATGGCATAAAGAGGAAAGCATTCATTAGAATCCAAAGCTAACAAGAAGAGATGGACCACTAAGATGTATTGTGGCCATAATTACGCAACGTTTAGTAAATGGTATGTATGGATGTGAGAGTTGTTCTATAAAGAAAGCTGAGCATTGAAAATTTGATGCTTTTGAACTGTGGTGTTGGAGAAGACTCTTGAGAGTCGACAGCATGGAGATCCAACCAGTCCATCCTAAAGGAGATCAATCTTGAGTATTCATTGGAAGGACTGATGTTGAAGCTGAAATTCCAATACTTTGGCCACCTGATTCAAAGAAATGACTCATTTGAAAAGGTCCGGATGCTGGGAAAGATTGAAGGCAGGAGGAGAAGGGGACGACGGAGGATGAGATGGTTGAATGGCATCACTGACTCAATGGACATGAGTTAGGGTGAACTCTGGGGGTTGGTGATGGACAAGGAGGCCTGGCGAGGTGCAGTCCATGAGGTCATAAAGAGTCAGACATGACTGAGCGACTGAACTGAACTGAATAAATGGCATGTTTTGCAATTGGAGCAGTGTGTGACTGGATTTTTTCAGAGCTCTTGCTGGTGGTCTCCTCTAACTCAGGGAGGTTCAGGCCCCACTGAAAGTATGCAGTGAACACTGGTTTCCCATTGCCTCTTCCTGAGAGGCAGGCCTCTTCCAGTTTTCCTCTAGGAAAACTCAAGCCTTGCAAGTTAAGTGTGTTTTGTTGTTTCTATAATCATAGCTTTCTTGTCAATGTGTTTGCTTATATCTTAATTTTAAAATAAAAATTCTGAGTGGTATAGGCCAAATAAGTTTGAGGTTTTAGTCAACTAGAATGTTACTATGTATGATTTGGTTTCAAACTGATTGAAATTTAACACCAGGAGGGATGTTTTGCTGCTTGCAAAAACCTTGGCTGTGAATATCAATCACTCAGTCATAATTGTTTTTGCCCTTTAGGGCCAAAAATAGATCTTACTTTTTAGGACCAAAATGAAGTTACTGATTCCCCTCTAAACAACTACCTCTGTCTTGGATTCTCCAGAGTCTCATCAAACTTTGGAGTTTGTACTGAGGTGAGTACAAACAGCAGTCTGTTGAGACATGTTCTTTGCTTTTGAGGACAAAGTAAATATGAGAGAAAAAAAGTTTGTGTATGTAATTCCATCCCTTCATCCCAAAAAGAAAAGGGGAAAGGAAGGAAAAAAGGGATGGAGGGAGGAAGGGAAAGAGGGAAGAAAGGATGCAAGGAAGAGAGGAAGGAAGGGAAGGATGAATGGGAGAAAGAAGGAAGAAAAAGGAAAGAAAGTCAAGAGTTGTGACCTGATCTGAAAACTAATCTGAAAAAAAGAATCAGAAACTGAAAGAGTAAATGAAGTCAGCTTGGGACTGCAAACATGAAAATCGATCCTGACATTAATCAGATTGCTATAAAAGACACGGTTAAAGTCAGCAGCAAAGTTAACAGGAAATTGTTTCTCCAAGGTCATGCTGCAGTTCTCAAGTATTGCATCAACCCTCTTCTTTGAAGCACTTCTACTTCCTCACGGATGACTTATTGTATGATTGATCATGACTCCTGAACACAGATCAGAGATACTCTGTTGCTAAGCTGCCTTCATCTAGTGGCAACAGTCAGTGAACTCTATACTCCTATAGCCTCACCTCAGGAAAATCAACACATCTATTTGCCATGGCCACTTTAGAACCATTCAGTCCAAGTGTGTGTTTTACAAATAAAAAAACTTCCCTGTTTCATCCTAACTGGGGGGTATTCTGCAGTTATTTTAGAGTTCACTTCCTTAGTGCAGAAAACAAATAAACCTCAAGTTGTTGAACTACTGGTTTAACAACTGGTTGTCATAGTTTAACATTAATGTTTAGATACTGCATTTATAATTTATTGTATTGTATTAGCTTTATAAGTATTACTTCACATTTACTAATAAACCCTTTAAAATTTAAATGTTTTTGTACAAATAATAAATTCAGTTTATAAATATGTTGACTATTCATCCCTCTGAAGTGTGTATATATACAGCTTTATGTAATTTCTAAGATTACTATTTAACTACACTATAAATCATTCTTTACAATTAAACATCTTACATTAAAATGTCAATATTAACCTATTTTTAAGTAAAGCATTTTAAATATTGCACACACTTAGAAACTAAACACATTTTGTAACATAATTATTACTACTACTGATTTGCTTATCCATTTTGAAGTTTATATTTAACTTTTGCAGTCTGAAATATTTACGCAACAGAAGAAAAACCATGGTATAATGAAAATAATTTTAAATGAATAACTGAAGGCAGCCAGTTGATATGTTTGTGGTTATCAACCAAAGCAATTTTCTTCTATTATTCATTGATGTATATCATACATAAAGACAATTGTGAAAGTCTAAATGCATGGTTTAATGAATTTTCAAAAAATTTATGTGACTAAATAATCAGCACACAGAACAAAAAATAGTAGAATCAGCAGCACGGAAGATGCTTTTATAGCCTTCCCCATCGACATCCCATAGAGAAAACCATTATGTTGACTTCTGTCACCAGAGATTTCTATTTTTTCCCCCTGTTTTGAACTTAAAATCAATGAAAACACCAGGTATGAAGCATCTTCCCAGTTAGCTCAGATATTATATTGACCAGAGAATTTGCCCAAGATGCAGATCGAAAGATTCTTGCTTCCAGTACTGATTGGAAAACTTGAGACTTGTTTACAGTTGTAATAACAGAAATTTCATAACTTTAAAACCTTAGTAAGCTTTGCTTTCAAAGCTTACATGAATAACTTTAATATCATATCCATTATTACTAAGTGCTTATGTACTGTGAGGAGTCTGAACCCTATAGATTTGTAAGCATAACTGATATCATATAAAAATTTATTTATAGATTTGATATCAGTTATGCTTACATTCTTTCCTTCTAATATATCTAAATAGCTATGATTGAATGCTATTCTCAAAGCTTTGCCAATTTTAAGGCCATACTTCTAGGATTAGTCTAATGAGTTTCTTTGGCAAGTTTTCCCTAAATTTCCTTCTGTATATAAAAAGTTAAATAATATTATATATCTATAGGATTGTTTCACGGCTGCGGCGGCGGCGGCTGCTACCGGTGCACTAAGCGCGGCGGAGAGCGGCTACCCCGCGTCGGAGGTCAAGGGCGGCAGCCAAGAGTGCCAGGCTGCAAAGGCGCAGGAACGGCGGAGAAGAGCTACGCAAGTCCCAGGTAAGGGGCGGCAGCCGAGAGGAGCTACCCCGCGAACGAGGTCAGGGGCGGCGGCTGGGAGGAGCTACCTTACGCCCAAGGCCAGGGGAGGTGGCCAGGTGGACCAACCCCATGCCCAAGGCCAGGGGCGGCGGCTGGGAGGACCAACCCCAAGGCCAAGGAGCATTGGCTGCATGGGCGCAGGAGGGCCTAGAGGAGCTATCCCACCTTGAAGATCAGGAAGGGAGGCGGTGAGGAGATACCCCTCATCCAAGGTTAGGTGCAGTGGCTGCGCTTTGCTGGAGCAGCCGTTAAGAGATACCCCATGCCCAAGGTAAGAGAAACCCAAGTAAGACGGTAGGTGTTGCAAGAGGGCATCAGAGGGCAAACACACTGAAACCATACTCACAGAAAACTAGTCAATCTAATCACACTAGGACCACAGCCTTGTCCAACTCAATGAACTAAGGCATGCCTGTGGAGCAACTCAAGATGGGCAGGTTATGGTGGTAAGATCTGACAGAATGTGGTCCACTGGAGAAGGAAATGGCAAACCACTTCAGTATTCTTGCCTTGAGAATCCCATAAACAGTATGAAAAGGCAAAATGATAGGATACTGAAAGAGGAACTCCCCAGGTCAGTAGGGGCCGAATATGCTACTGGAGATCAGTGGAGAAATAACTCCAGAAAGAATGAAGGGATGGAGCCAAAGCAAAAACAATACCC
>NW_011495026.1:10337845-10338078 GCF_000754665.1 Bison bison bison | reverse complement strand
GTCAACACTGAAATCAGATTGATTATATTCTTTGCAGCCAAAGATGGAGAAGCTCTATACAGTCAACAAAAACAAACCAGGAGCTGACTGTGGCTCAGATCATGAACTCCTTATTGCCAAATTCAGACTGAAATTGAAGAAAGTAGGGAAAACCACTAGACCATTCAGGTATGACCTCAATCAAATCCCTTATGATTATACAGTGGAAGTGAGAAACAGATTTAAGGGCCTAG
>NW_011495026.1:10336146-10336700 GCF_000754665.1 Bison bison bison | reverse complement strand
TGGACCTAACAGAAGCAGAAGATATTAAGAAGAGGTGGCAAGAATACACAGAAGAACTGTACAAAAAACATCTTCACGACCCAGATAATCATGATGGTGTGATCACTGACCTAGAGCCAGACATCCTGGAATGTGAAGTCAAGTGGGCCTTAGAAAGCATCACTATGAACAAAGCTAGTGGAATTGATGGAATTCCAGTTGAGCTATTTCAAATCCTGAAAGATGATGCTGTGAAAGTGCTGCACTCAATATGCAAGCAAATTTGGAAAACTCAGCAGTGGCCACAGGACTGGAAAAGGTCAGTTTTCATTCATTTCATTCCCAAAGAAAGGCAATGCCAAAGAATGCTCAAACTACCGCACAATTGCACTCATCTCACACGCTAGTAAAGTAATACTCAAAATTCTCCAAGCCAGGCTTCAGCAATATGTGAATGGTGAACTTCCTGATGTTCAAGCTGGTTTTAAAAAAGGCAGAGGAACCAGAGATCAAATTGCCAACATCCGCTGGATCATGGAAAAAGCAAGAGAGTTCCAGAAAAACATCTATTTCTG
>NW_011495026.1:10332945-10335986 GCF_000754665.1 Bison bison bison | reverse complement strand
AAGCTCAACATTCAGAAAACGAAGATCATGGCATCCGGTCCCATCACTTCATGGGAAATAGACGAGGAAACAGTGGAAACAGTGTCAGACTTCATTTTTGGGGGCTCCAAAATCACTGCAGATGGTGACTGCAGCTATGAAATTAAAGGACGCTTACTCCTTGGAAGGAAAGTTATGACCAATCTAGATAGCATATTCAAAAGCAGAGACATTACTTTGCCTACAAAGGTTGATCATGTATGGATGTGAGAGTTGGACTGTGAAGAAGGCTGAGTGCTGAAGAATTGATGCTTTTGAACTGTGGTGTTGGAGAAGACTCTTGAGAGTCCCTTGGACTGCAAGGAGATCCAACCAGTCCATTCTGAAGGAGATCAGCCCTGGGATTTCTTTGGAAGGAATGATGCTAAAGCTGAAACTCCAGTACTTTGGCCACCTCATGCGAAGAGTCGACTCACTGGAAAAGGCTCTGATGCTGGGAGGGATTGGGGGCAGGAAGAGAAGGTGACGACAGAGGATGAGATGGCTGGATGGCATCACTGACTCGATGGACGTGAGTCTGAGTGAACTCCAGGAGTTGGTGATGGACAGGGAGGCCTGGTGTGCTGCGATTCATGGGTTTAGAAATAGTCGGACACGACTGAGCGACTGAACTGAACTGAACTGAACTGAAGATGGAAATAAAGTTTGTGAATAGGCCTAGCCCACAATAAATGCTGAATAATTTAGTTGTTAAAAATTGTATCACACACTCTCTTCACTTATTATAACATTAAGAATTTATTATGGAATTGAAGGGTAATTGTATGTTCTCAAACATAATCTTAATTATCATATCGTTTTTTTTCTAAGTTTTAATTAAACCTGCTTGAGCATTGTACATAATTTGCATAAGTTCTGATGTTTTGCTGAAATGGGGCCTATATAAAACTTCTAATTTATTCAATTGTGAAGTAAAAATTGCAGTAAAAAATAGAGATAGCTTTTGTTTGTATTGCTTAATTTAATTAATATTGTACTTTTATAAAGTACTAAGGTATTATAGTTTTGGATAGGTTTCTGTGAGTCATAAAGAAAACTAAATGCAAGGAAATGACTAAAGTGCTTATTAATGACAAGCAGAAAGTGAAAACACAGTTACACATATTATCAGAAATAGCTGCAACTTTTTTTTAAGAAAAAACAGAATTGTAAAAGATTAGTAAAAGATGATCAAAATATTCAAAACATAAATTTAATACCAAGTATACAATATGGATGAAGCTATTCTGTTAGTGCAGGTTTTAATAACTTATTTTATCTTAAATATTTCTTCTTTTGGTTTCATTCAATTTTAATCAGAGAATACCCTGTAAAATGTTTCATCAAACTCATACTCAAAAATGACATCAGACAAATGAGAGTGTGTAAGGAAACCTTGAGTATTAAGGTAACTTAAAAGACTCCATGAAATGTATGTAAGCAGTTCCCGCAGGGGAGGAGTGGGAAGAGCCAGATAGTGAGGCCCCAGTCCAGGCCAGAAGGAAAGTTAGGTGTGCTCTTTTCAGGACAGTCATCTGTGAATTACCAGCCTCCCAGACTCAGCTTATTTCTGTAAACTGTAGGAGGAGCCTGGATGAGAGACAGTAAAGGGCAATTTGCCAGATGTTCAGTTAATATGAATAGGGCTCCCTTGCTTGTGCTAAGAATATATGTCTCAGGGAGGAGAAAGACTTCCAGTTATAAAGCATTGATTGACGGTTGTCTGAATGCATCATCTTAACATTTTTTCTGCAATTCTAATTAGAAGAAGCATCATCAAACATGACAGGCTGAACCTCAAATAATTATACACGTGGTGTGTGTGTGAGAGAGAGAGAGGGATTTGAAAACACATTTTAATATTTTAATCAATTAAAATACAATTTCAAGGGTGAGTAATGTACTTTATTGAAGTATAGTTGATTTACAATATTGTGTTAGTTTCAGGTGTACAACAAAGTGATTCAGTTATATATATATATTTTTTTCAAATTCTTTGCCCTTGAAAATTATTACAACACATTGAGTATAGCTCCCTATGCTACATAATAGGTCCTTGTTGGTTATTTATTTTATATATAATCAGATCAGATCAGTTGCTCAGTCCTGTCTGACTCTTTGCGACCCCAAGAATCGCAGCACACCAGTCCTCCCTGGCCATCACTAACTCCCAGAGTTCACTCAGACTCACTCATCGAGTCGGTGATGCCATCCAGCCATCTCATCCTCTGTTGTCCCCTTCTCCTCTTGTCCCCAATCCCACCCAGCATCAGAGTCTATTCCAATGAGTCAACTCTTTTCATGAGGTGGCCAAAGTACTGGAGTTTCAGCTTTAGCATCATTCCTTCCAAAGAAATCCCAGGGCTGATCTTCAGAATGGACTGGTTGGATCTCCTTGCAGTCCAAGGGACTCTCAAGAGTCTTCTCCAACACCACAGTTCAAAAGCATCAATTCTTCAGCACTCAGCCTTCTTCACAGTCCAACTCTCACATCCATACATGACCAACCTTTGTTGGCAAAGTAATGTCTCTGCTTTTGAATTTGCTATCTAGGTTGGTCATAACTTTCCTTCCAAAGTGTAAGCGTCTTTTAATTTCATTGCTGCAGTCACCATCTGCAGTGATTTTGGAGCCCCCCAAAATAAAGTCTGACACTGTTTCCACTGTTTCCCCATCTATTTCCCATGAAGTGATAAGACCGGATGCCATGATCTTCGTTTTCTGAATGTTGAGCTTTAAGCCAACATTTTCACTCTCCACTTTCACTTTCATCAAGAGGCTTTTGAGTTCCTCTTCACTTTCTGCCATAAGGGTGGTGTCATCTGCATATCTGAGGTTATTGATATTTCTCCCGGCAATCTTGATTCCAGCTTGTGTTTCTTCCAGTCCAGCGTTTCTCATGATGTACTCTGCATAGAAGTTAAATAAGCAGGGTGATAATATACAGCCTTGACGTACTCCTTTTCCTATGTGGAACCAGTCTGTTGTTCCATGTCCAGTTCTAACTGTTGCTTCCTGACCTG
>NW_011495026.1:10330660-10332274 GCF_000754665.1 Bison bison bison | reverse complement strand
TGATCTGATCTGATCTGTGTTTTCTTGCCACCTCTTCTTAATATCTTCTGCTTCTGTTAGGTCCATACCATTTCTGTCCTTTATCGAGCCCATCTTTGCATGAAATATTCCCTTGGTATCTCTAATTTTCTTGAAGAGATCTCTAGTCTTTCCCATTCTGTTGTTTTCCTCTATTTCTTTGCATTGATTGCTGAAGAAGGCTTTCTTATCTCTTCTTGCTAGCCTTTGGAACTCTGCATTCAGATGCTTATATCTTTCCTTTTCTCCTTTGCTTTTCACTTCTCTTCTTTTCACAGCTATTTGTAAAGCCTCCCCAGACAGCCATTTTGCTTTTTTGCATTTCTTTTCCATGGGGATGGTCTTGATCCCTGTCTCCTGTACAATGTCACGAACCTCATTCCATAGTTCATCAGGCACTCTATCTATCAGATCTAGGCACTTAAATTCTATTTCTCACTTCCACTGTATAATCATAAGGGATTTGATTGAGGTCATACCTGAATGGTCTAGTGGTTTTCCCTACTTTCTTCAATTTCAGTCTGAATTTGGCAATAAGGATATAGTTATATATTTATTAATCCCAAACTCTTAACTTATTTTCTTTTTCAAACATAAGTTTTCTGTGTTGTGGATCTAGTTCTGGTTTATGTTTAAGTTCATTTGTATCATTTTTTAAAAAGATTTCATATACAAGTGATATCATAGTTCACTTAGTATGATAATCTCTAGGTCCATTCATGTTGCCGCAAACGGCATTATCTCATCCTTCTTATGGCTGAGTGATATTCCATTATATGTATATGTACCATATCTTCTTTGTGCGTTCATCTGTCATCGAATACTTGGGTTGCTTCAGTGTCTTGATTATTGCAAATAGTGCTGTGATAAACATTGGGGTGCATGTAACTTTTCAAACAGTATGTAGGTTCCCTAGAAAACTAAAAATAGATCTACTATATGATCCTGCAATTCTACTCGTGGACATACATTATAGAAAACTATAATTAAACTTCTGGTAATGTCTTGCGAACATATACCCTGACCAATAATAATAAATTTAGACAAGTGTTGGGAAAATACCTAAATCTGAGGCCTGTCTCTGCAACCAGTTTGCTGTATAACTTGTACAAGTTATAAATCCACTAGACCTGAGATTCAAACAATATTTGACAAAAATAAATCAAACATTAATCACTTTCCTAAGAGTTTAAGACGGAGAAGGCAATGGCACCCCACTCCAGTACTCTTGCCTGGAAAATCCCATGGATGGAGGAGCCTGGTGGGCTGTAGTCCCACCAGGTCGCTAAGAGTCGGAAACGACTGAGCGACTTCACTTTCACTTTTCACTTTCATGCATTGGAGAAGGCACTGGCAACCCACTCCAGTGTTCTTGCCTGAAGAACCCCAGAGACATGGGAACCTGGTGGGCTGCCGTCTATGGAGTCGCAAAGAGTCAGACACGACTGAAGTGACTTAGCAGCAGCAAGAGGTTAAAAAGTGAAAGAACAGTGAGCTAATAAAGAAAGAACCAAGTAACTGCCAGTATATGGTGCTGTTTAAAGCAGATATATATATATATATATATATATATATATATATATATACTACTACTAC
>NW_011495026.1:10320507-10330346 GCF_000754665.1 Bison bison bison | reverse complement strand
TGAAAGTGAAAGTGGAGAGTGCAAAAGTTGGCTTAAAGCTCAACATTCAGAAAACGAAGATCATGGCATCTGGTCCCATCACTTCATGGGAAATAGATGGGGAAACAGTGGAAACAGCGTCAGACTTTATTTTTTTGGGCTCCAAAATCACTGCAGATGGTGACTGCAGCCAAGAAATTAAAAGACGCTTACTCCTTGGAAGGAAAGTTATGAACAATCTAGATAGCATATTCAAAAGCAGAGACATTACTTTGCCAACAAAGGTTCGTCTAGTCAAGGCTATGGTTTTTCCTGTGGTCATGTATGGATGTGAGAGTTGGACTGTGAAGAAAGCTGAGTGCCAAAGAGTTGATGCTTTTGAACTGCGGTGTTGGAGAAGACTCTTGAGAGTCCCTTGGACTGCAAGGAGATCCAACCAGTCCATCCTAAAGGAGATTGGTCCTGGGTGTTCATTGGAAGAACATATAGTCATTACTGTATTATAAAATAGGCTTTGTGTTAGATGATTTTACCCAATTTCAGATTGTGGTAACTATTCTGAGCACTTTTAAGGTAGACTGGGCTAAGCTGTGACATTTGGCAGGTTAAGTATATTAAATGCACTTTCAATTTAATAAATTTTCAACCTGTGATGGCTTTATGGGGACATAACCCCATAGTAAATCAGGGAAGATTACTATGTATTTATTGTATACACAAAGAGATTTATTTTAAGGAATTGGCTCCCATGGTTACGGAGGTTAAAGAAGTCCCCAGGTTGGCAATCTGCAGGATCGGGGGAGCCTATGGTCCAATTCTAATCCCAATCTGAAGGCCTGAGAACCAGGAGAGCTGTTGATATGAATCTGAAGGCAGAAATCCACATCTGCCTTTCCTTCTATTCAGGCCATCAAAGAATTGAATGAGGCCTATACACAACTGGGAGGGCAATCTGCTTTACTCTACCAATTCAAAAGTTAATCTAATTAAAAGAAACATCTCCCCACCACAAACACACACATGACACTACTGTTTACCAGATATCTATACACTTCGGGGCTCAATCAACAAGACTTATACAATTAATCATCACTCATTGTCAACTTGGCACCTCCTTAAATCTCAACAAATCTCCAAATGAAGATAACAACAAGATCCTAATTCTGCCTGATAGAATACAACTATCCGGTTTACAACTGAGAGCACAATTAACCATTTGCCTAGACAAGTAGGTAACATCTTTGAGTGATTACTTTTTTTCCCTTGATATCCAGAACCTAAACATTATGATGCAAAATCAATAATAGCTACACACTATTATACAGGGGAGCCTACTGGCTATAGTCCATGGGGTCGCAGAGAGTTGAACATGACTGAAGTGACTGAGCACACACACATGCATGAACCTCCTATTATATAAAGTCATTGCCTCTTATGTTACATGTGCTGTACTCAGTCACTTCAGTCATGTCTGATTCTTTGCAATCGCATGGTCTGTAGCCCACCAGGTTTCTCTGCCCATGGGATTCTCCAGGCAAGAATACTGGAGTGGATTACCATGCCCTTCTCCAGGGGATCTTCCTGACACAGTAATCGAACCCATGTCTCCAGCATCTCCTGCATTGCAGGCAGGTTCTCTATTCACTGAGCCACCTGGAAAGCCTGCTTATGTTACATAATAAGTGAAAAAAAGAAGGGAAAATGATATTTGTTGAATATACACACATATATTCATAACAAAATAAGAAGGAAATACTCATGACAGTTATAATCTGCCTATCTGTTAACTGGTCATGTGACAGTAACTGATATTTATAACTAACTTTATTCACTACCTATTCTTTATTTCCTTTACATTTAGCAATCACTTTAGCAAAACATAGCTTTTACATGGTGAAATGATCCAACTTTTTTTTCCCTTAAGACTCAAGTTTTTCGTTGACTTTAATCACAGGACATGGGAATAATAAGACATGGAGGTCTCCTGTATTCCAGGTATCCTCTTTTATACTTCCATTGTGGAGTAGAAGTCCAATTCCCCTGACAGTCATTATTAATCACAACAACCAGCAAGTAACTCTGCCTGTTAATTAACAATCAGGAGAGACCCAAAAAGATGCATGGCAGTCAACTTCTTGGTCAATGGAATCATTGCTCTATTTCTTTGGGAAGTATTTCTCCCTTTGAAGCTAAGATCTATAGGCAAGCAGAGGACAACATCATAGGAACAGAAAGCAAATATTTTTCTAGTGGATCACTAGAGGTAATTGTTGGTCATGCTACTCGCATTTTCATGCCTTGATTCTTAGGTCTATGATTCCTGGCTACAGAGGAAACAAAACAATATATTGGACACTGATTCAGATCACATACAACCAACATATATCCAGCTGTTCAAAGTATTGCCACCTAACTGACATCACACTTGAGTCTTCAAAACACCATTCCACCATTGAGACCAGGAAGTCCATGAGCCTAAGCCCATTGCCACATTTCTTTTTCTATGAAGTGAGTTCCTCGGTCAGAAGCAATGCTATGTAGAATATTATGATGGCAGATAAGACATTCAATAAGTCTATAGATGATAGTTTGGGCAGAAGTACTGCATGCAGCGAATGCAAACCCATATCAGAGTAAGTATCAGTTGAAGGTACCTGGATGCTCACTCCAGGGAATGGTGCCATATTGGCTTGGTCTCTGCAGCTGGCAGACTGAGCACTTGGCAGTACCTGTAGCCAGGTCAGCCTGGGTAAAGTCTGTGACTGAAGCCCATGTGTCACTTCCATCCCTGCCACCATGAACACTTTGTCCATGAGCTCTTTGGGTGATAGGGGTGACTGAGGAAAGAGGTTGACTGGTATCCACAGAACAGGCCATCTTATCATCTTGATTATTAAAATCCTCCCCAGCTGAGGCCTGGGCTTCCCTTGTGGCTCAGCTGGTAAAGAATCCACCTACAGTGCAGGAGACATGGATTCAATCCCTGGGTTGGGAAGATCCCCTGAAGAAAGGAAAGGCTACCCACTCCAGTATTATGGCCTAGAGAATTCCATGAAGTGTACAGTCCATGGGGTCGCAAAGAGTCAGACACGACAGTGACTTTCACTTCACAGCAGAGGCCACCCTTCAGTGAGTATTCACCTGGGGCACAAATGTGTTTATGCTTTTTGCTTATTCAGAGAAAGTTATCCACATAGTCCTCCTCCCCAAATTTTCTGTCACCACTTCCCAAAGATGTTTCTTCCAAGGCCCTGACCATCCAGCCAAACCATTTGTCACAGTACATAAATAAGTATATTATACACATCTGACTATTTCTCCCATATGAAGTTAATAACCAGGAGCCCTGCTCAAGGTTCTTCCCACCTAGAGGATTTCCTTTACCCCTGTCCTTCAGGGACATCCCAGAGAGGGGCAGTAGCACTGCAGCTGTCCACTTCCAGGTGGTCCCTGCATACCATGCAGACCCACCTGTAAGCCAGGCCCAAGTCTTCTCTTCCTATTCTAACTGACCATGTGGAGCTCCCCATGAAGCATAAGTGCAGGCTGGGGAAGAGAATGAAAGTAGCAGGAGAGGGAACCATGGGCATTTGGGCCACTTCTTCATGTACCCTACTTGTGCTTTCAGGGCTCAGTCCCAATCATATATAAACCACTTCCATAAGATGATGTAGCACTGATGTCCTTGCCCAACCTATGGCTTGGCCGGCCAGATAATACTCACTTCATAATGGGCATCCCAGGTCCTCTGGTTACTTGATTCATGCTTAGCCTTCATTCTCTGCTAAGGCCCAGTAGCAGGCCAAGATTGTTTCCCTGCCCTCACCTTCAAAAAGAGACTGGGTATCTGCAAAGGAAGACAGGGCTTTACTCCAAAATTCTAAGGGACTGCTCAGCAATTCACCTGTAAGTGTCTGCCAGTGGCACCAAATAGCATCCCCATCGTCCATCAAGCATCAGTGGATCTCCTGCATCATTTGGCAGAAGGGGTGAAGAAGCTTACGCGGCAGTCTGAACCACTGGTAGAGCCTTTTCTTGTTCTTGACTCCCCTCAATACCAGCTGCCTTTCGAGCCACTGCATAAATGGGCCAGAGAAGCACACATAAATGAGTATTTATTCTAAAATCCAGGAGCCCATCACACGTCGGCCCTCTTTTTTGGTTAGAGGAGGGGCCCGATACAACTGGTCCTTTGGTGTAGAGGAGATATGTTGACAAGTCTTACTGGACCCTTAGAACCTAGAAACAGGTAGAAGCCTCTGAATTTTTGTCAGTTTTACTTCTTACCCTCACACACAAATATCTGAACAATAATCTAAGGTAGTACTACTTCTTTGTCACTGGGTCCAATGGTCATGCCATCAACGTAAAGTATCACTGTGATATTTTATAGCCAGGAAAGCTCAAGGTATAGTTTCAGTCGAGGTTCAAAGCCTGAGAGAACAGACCAATATTGTTAGTTCCAGTCTGAATTCATGTCCAAGAGCATGGGAGACCTATATTCCTGTTCAGTGATGGTCATGCAGAGAGAGAGCAGACCCTCCCTCACTCTTCTCTTTCTATTCAGCCTTTTAGTGGATTGGATGAGGCCCAAGCATGGTGGGAAAGACAATGATGCACATGCTAATTTCATCCCCAAACAACCTCAGAGACACATACAGAATCATGTTTAACCAAATAAGTGGGCACTCTGTGGCCCAGTCAAGCTGACACATAAAATTAACCATCACAGAAGGTATGTTTTTATTTCCTCCAAAATTTCTGTCACTCAAATTTATTGTTTTCATACATAATATACAACCTAAATTCTATCTGGCACATTGTAGCAGGAAGTTTAAGCCAAACAATGGCCAACATCCTTTCTGAAAAAGTCATAATAGTTTTGGTTTTCTTAGACCAAGGAAATAAAGTAGATTTAATTTAATATAAAATAATACTATAGTAACACTCTCTGGCTAAGCTGCAAAAACATAGTACTTCCTGAAAAGATGAAAAATTTCTCTCTCAAAGCTAGTGTGGGTTTGTATTATAATTTTGTCTCCATCCTAAATGATTAGCACTATAATAGATCAAAAGAAATCTTCCTGTATTTATTTTTTGTTTTTCCAGATTTCATCAACTAATAATGTATACTCTACACAATAAAGCTTTATGTTGCTATTCCTAATATTTCAGGGAATTTAAGGTGTAATAGATAAATTATTAGTTATCTTTATAAGGAAGTATAATGATAAATTCTTTAAAAACCTACTGATTATTTCCTTATAAACAAACATTTCATTTTACAAGTGTTTCATTTTACAAATAAATCATTTATCCATATTGCTGATAAATCACACTTATTGAAAATGACTATTTTTGGTAAGTTCTTAGATTATTACCTAAGTCTTTGTTTCTATTATGCTTCAAAATAAAAGAGACTTTTATGTAGCACAATAAGGATTTATAACATAAGTGAAATGTAATATGATGAATTTGAATTTAAAGAAGAAAGGATGAACTATATCATAAAGAATTTATTGTCCCTCTAAATAGTATCTTGAAAATATCTTTTGGAATTTTGGGGATTTTCTTTTCCTCAAGTAGTCTCTATTTGTCTCCCTCTCTCTGCCTGTTTGTGCTTTTTTTGGCAAACGAAATGAGAACCTCTTTCTAATTAGGCATAAATCAGACTCCATTGGCTCAAGTCCACATGCTCCAGACCAAGTCATGATTCTCAGCCAAAGCTGTTGTCATCACTATGAATTTATATTGAGGTCTTCAAGAGTACTAAATTTTCCAGAACATATAATGTCCCAATAGTGCGAGAGTCAAGGAAGACTAGAAATAGGACATCGGTTTTACAGATGGGCGTGCCCTTTACAGGAAGGTGCATTCATGATAGGTTCAAAGCTTATTTAAGCTTCAAGTCACACTCATAGCTTCAGTTATTATGATGACTACAGAATCTAGTATGCTAAATTTACATTAAGTAAAAGGTACAGTTTTATAGTTTGGAGTCTCTAACTTTTTAAATGGGGACAGTTCTTTTCAACATATTATAATCTGTCTAAAGAGTAATTATATACTAGACCATCTGACCTGCCTCTTGAGAAACCTGTATGCAGGTCAAGAAGCAACAGTTAGCACTGGACATGGAACAGCAGACTGGTTCCAAATAGGAAAAGGAGTACGTCAAGGTTTTATATTGTCACCCTGCTTATTTTACTTATATGCAGAGTACATCATGAGGAACGCTGGGCTGGAGGAAGCACAAGATGGAGTCAAGATTGCCAGGAGAAATATCAATAATCTCAGATATGCAGATGACACCACCATTATGGCAGAAAGTAAAGAGGAACTAAAGAGCCTCTTGATGAAAGTGAAAGAGGAGAGTGAAAAAATTGGCTTAAAGCTCAACCTTTAGAAAAACTAAGATCATGGCATCCGATCCCATCACTTCATGGGAAACAGATGGGGAAACAGTGGAAAGTGTCAGACTTTATTTTGGGGGGCTCCAAAATCACTACAGATGGTGATTGCAGCCATGAAATTAAAAGATTCTTACTCCTTGGAAGGAAAGTTATGACCAACCTAGACAGCATATTAAGAAGCAGAGACATTACTTTGTCAACAAAGGTCCATCTAGTCAAGGCTATGGTTTTTCCAGTGGTCATGTATGGATTTGAGACTTGGACTATAAGGAAAGCTGAGCACAGAAGAATTGGTGCTTTTGAACTGTGGTGTTGGAGAAGACTCTTGAGAGTCCCTTGGACTGCAAGAAGAGCCAACTAGTCCATCCTAAAGGAGTTCAGTCCTGGGTGTTCATTGGAAAGACTGATGTTGATGCTGAAACTCTAATACTTTGGCCATGTGATGCGAAGAGCTGACTCATTTGAAAAGACCCTGATGCTGGGAAAGATTGAGGGCAGGAGAAGAAGGGGACAACAGAGGATGAGATGGTTGGATGGCATCACTGACTCGACGGACATGAGTTTGGGTAAATTCTAGGAGTTGGTGATGGACAGGGAGGCCTGGAGTGCTGCAGTTCATGGGGTCACAAAGAGTCAGACACGACTGAGTGACTGAACTGAGAAAGAGTAATTTATAAGGGGTTGTAAAAAGTTTTGTTGGGTTTAATTTCTTACATTGCTTTTACTCAAATTTCTGTTATACTTCTCTCTCCATTCATTCTCCCTCACCCCAATTTCCCAAAAACATGTCAGATGAAGCAACTGCCATTAGAAATGATGGAGTTAAAATAAAATATTTTGCTTTTACCTTTTGACACTGATAGCACTCAGCCAAGAAAAATTTTGCAGAAAGTAAGACTTTTATATCACTTTGCTTTTTGGCCATCAATTAAACTCAAGATGACAGCAGGTACTAATGATTCAAATTGTCCAACATACTTGATATGTCACAAAAAACACATTTTCTGCAGTGTTAAATACACACTGAGGAATAGAGTTTACAGACTTGTAAGAAATTTGTATATTGAAGAAGAGGGAAAAGGACGTGTCTAAGATGGTGACCAAAATGTATAATCATCAGGAAAGTATTCTATTACTATGAGGAAAACTTGAGTATAAATATCATATGGTGATGAATAATGTGATAAAGTTTTCTTGCACAAGCTAACAATCATTAAAAATCATTCAACAATCTATCATGAAATAGTAAGAAAGATTGGACCATAGATTTTATTCACAAAACCATAGTAAAGAGTTAATTGATTCATTTTTAAGAATATTTCATGATAAGCTGTATTTTCTAAGTTTTATTCTAAAGTCTGAAATATGGATCAGACTATTTAGCAGTCATGCTGTTTTTTCCCTCACTTTTGATGTCCTGATATCTTTCCATGTGGTGCTATGAGAAGGTCTAGGTAAAAGATAATATTAATTTTAAACTGTTTTAAACATTATTGATCTCTGAGTGAACTGCTTTATATCAAATTATGTGTCATAGTTTCAGAAATCTTTTTTTTCTTCTCTGTAGAATATTAGTCTGATTTTTCCCTTTTCTGGAATCTAATATGAAAGGAAATCAGTTGGTTTTTTAAGTTCTAATGCAAATTTAAATCCTGGGGCTCACTGCACTCCTTCCAGTCTTCCTTTGTCTCTCTCTTCCTTGCTCTGAATTCTCTTGTGCTGGATTCCTAACTCTCCATGTTTACACCTGACCTTGTTCCTTCCACCTTCTACTCTTTCAAATATTTTCTAAATATCTGCTCGAGGATGGCCCACAGCATCCAAGCTCATCATAAGCTAAGTCAGATTTCTCATGTGGAATGTAGACCTAGAAGTGCTTGCCAAATCCATTTCACTTTTCCTACTTTTGTATGACCTAAACCTGCTATTTTCATTTTCAAATGGTTGAAAAAAGGATTAAAAGAGAAATGGTATTTTGTGGTGCTTTCAAAAAAATTATATAAAATTTATATATTAGGGTTCATACATAAGGGCTTTCCAGGTGGCACAGTGGTAAAGAATCTACCTGCCAATGTGGGAGACATGGAAGATATGTGTTTGATCCCTGGGTCAGGAGTAGAAAATGGCAATTCACTCTACTATTCTTGCTTGGAAAATTCCATGGACAGAGGATCTTGAGAGGATACAGTCCATGGGCTCTCAAAGAATCAGACACAACTGAACAACTGAGCACACATGCACATCCATATATAAAAGTCTTATTAGAAAATACATATGTTGATATGTTTAATTATTGCCTTTGGGCAGATTTAGTGCTACTAAGATAAAGACCTAATATTCAGCAAAGCCTAAAATGTACTCTATCTGGTCTTTTACAGAAGATATTTGGTAACCCCTGATGTAGAATATAAGATGCATAAGGGCAAGGGTTTCTCTGCCTTATTCATTGCTGTATTCCCCAAATAGTAGACACAGGACTACAGAGTACAATGCACAGAGGATATTGTACTGGTCTGTTCCCTGGAATAGTGGTTCAAAGAACAAAGATAAATACAAAGAATCATATTTGTTGTTAAATTTCTCTATATTATTAATCTAATCTACTATTCTCCTACCTTTTATTAAATCCTACTATTCTCCTACCTTTTATTAAATCCTAATATTCTCCTACCTTTTATTACATCCTTTTATTAAATATTTTAAGCTTCAATTCTTGCACAGATGTTGTTAGTTTTATCCATTCTGTCCCACAGTTTTCCTTTCAGCTGTCCATTTCCACTGTCCAGGCCCTTGCTTTAGCCAGGCCTGTGTTGCTTCACACTTATAATGTCCTCACCAAATACCACTGCATTCATTTCCTATCACCATCAAGCCACCCCTTGCTGCTCCCTAACATTCTGTTGCTAACTACTACAAAATTTACTGCACTCAGAAAGTATAAGATGGAAGAGAGAAGGAATAAGCAGCAAACAGGCAAAGGAAAGGGAATGGAGATCAATTCAGTTCAGTTCAGTCACTCAGTCGTGTCCGACACTGCGACCCCATGAACCACAGCATGCCAGGCCTCCTGGTCCATCACCAACTCCCGGAGTCCACCCAAACCCATGTCCATCAAGTCGATGATGCCATCCAACCATCTCATCCTCTGTCGTCCCCTTCTCCTCCTGCCCTCAATCTTTCCCAGCATCAGGGTCTTCTCAAATGAGTCAGTTCTTCACATCAGGTGGCCTAAGTTACTGTAGTTTCAGCTTCAACATCATTCCTTCCAATGAACACCCAGGACTGATCTCCTTCAGAATGGACTGGTTGGATCTCCTTGCAGTCCAAGGGACTCTCAAGAGTCTTCTCCAACACCACAGTTCAAAAGCATCAATTCTTCGGCACTCAGCTTTCTTTATAGTCCAACTCTCACATCCATACATGATCACTGGAAAAACCATAGCCTGT